>NW_017731872.1:497544-503074 GCF_001890085.2 Hipposideros armiger
GACTATTTCTGTTTACATTTCTCATTTATTCAGTTTTTTAGATTCCACATATAAGTGAGATCATATGGTATTTGTCTTTCTCTGACTGACTTATTTCACTCAGCATAATGTTCTCTAGTTCCATCCATATTGTTGCAAATAGTACAATTCCTTCTTTATAGCTGAGTAATACTCCACTGTGTAAATATACCAAAGTTTCTTAATCCAATTGTCTACCAATGGGCATTTTGGTTGTTTCCAAGTCTTGGCTATTGTGAATAGCACTGCAGTGAACATAGGGGTGTATGTTTTTCGAATTAATGTCTTGGGTTTTTCTGGATAAATACCTAAGAGTGGAATTGCTGGATCATAAGGTAGTTCCATTTCCAGTTTTTTGAGATAACCTCCATACTGATTTCCATAGTGGATCTGCCACTTTCCTAATTTCTGTTTTATTTTGTTTGTATTTTCACAGTTCTGGTCTCTAGATTCTTTACAGTATTTTCTGCAATGTCTCTTACCCCTGGGTTCTTTCCAATTTCATCTTGTTTTCTTTGGTTTTGATATTTTTAATTGTATATGAAGGCATTTAATAAAAACTATACATACTCTATTATGATTTTTTTTTTTACTTCATACTGCCCTTTACTACATGATCAGAGACAAAATGCTGGACTGAATGGTCTTTTTTTTTTTTAAGACTTAACTGGGGAATTGGGGGAGCGGAACAGCATTGGGGAATCCGGGAAGGGGAACAGACAAGTTGCTGTCCTTTTGTTCTTCAGTCTAGTGGAAGATGTCGCTTCATTGGCCCATGTTGGTATTATCATTGCGCTCTTCCCGGGTGAGGCAGTCGCTCGCCAGCCGTTGAACGGCCGCTCACAGTGGCTTATGGCAGCTTACGCCGGCTGCCAGCCGCTCACGCTGGCTACCAGCCGCTCACGGTAGCTCACAGCAGCCCATTGCAGCAGGGACTGCAGCCTACGCCGCCGGCGACTCACAGCAGCCCAGCTCCAGGTCGAGCTGTTGTTCACCATCTTAGCTGTAGAGGGCACAGCATCACTGGCCCTCATGTGGGATCCGAACCAGGGNTTATACGGCGAGTATATAACAAACTCTGTATTTTGAGTGGAAATGTTAGGGGGTCGTCTTATACGCCCAGTCGTCTTATACGCCGGCAAATACGGTATTTAAAAACTCTGTATAGGCAAATTATTTCTAGAAGGGCCTTAAAGACTTGTACTCTTATATTCGGTATGTGATGGGAGTGTCCATTTCACTGTTTTCTTGCCAGCATTTTAAATAACTTATAATTTTGGAATTTTTTATCTTATTGTATTAATTTGCATTTTGAATACTAGTGAGATTGGTAAATGCTTTCTCAAGAAAGAGTTGACTAGGAATCTATTTCACAGGTTTTGAAACAAGTTTATCAGGGTTGGGGTACACTAACTTAACCGTCAACTTATAAGAACTTTTTAAAACATAATTTTTCAGAAAGGCCATAATATAGGTATATGTGTATGTAAATCATTTTTGAATAGTATAATTTATCAAATGTATATATATATATATATGTGTGTGTGTGTGTGTGTGTGTGTGTGTGTGTGTATTCATGTATATAAACACACATGCGTGCGCATATTTCCTCCATTATGCTATTTCTCATCTGCTTAGTTCCTCAGTCCCCTCACCAGGGAACTGCTGTTATGTTCTTCTAGTTTCTTTATGAATATATAAGCAAATATGAATATATATTCTTCTTGTCATCCCTTTTTATTCTCAGTATAGGGTTCTTTACACACTTAAGTTTTGCTATACAAGGTTACTTAGTAAAGCCTCGTTTGTATTATAGTCATTTTGAACATGTGCAAATATACCTAATGGATACGTTCCTGGAAATGAGAGTGTTGTGTCAAAGAGTATATGCATTTATGTTCATATTTAAATTATTAGAACCCCTCCATAGAAGTTGTGTTAATTTAATTTTCCACCAACAGTTTAGGAGAGGGTCTGTTTTCACAGCCTAACCAACAGAATATTTATCAAGTTTTTTGATTGTTGACAATCTGATGGGTGAAAAAAATAGTATTTCTGTTTTTTCTTTTTTAATTAAAGTTTATTGGGGTGACAGTGGTTAGTAAAGTTACATAGGTTTCAGGTGTACAAAAAGAAATAAAAACATAGTATTTCAATAGAACTTTAATTTATATTTTTTATGAGTGATGATGAGCATTTTTTTCTTTATGTTTGTATTTCCTTTTCTATCAGATATCTATGCATGTTTGTTGCCTGTTTTTTTCTGATAGACTGTTAGTCTTTTTGTCTCCATTTCTAAGAGCCTTGATATATTAGGGAGAACAAAGAGCCGTTTATTTGTGATATGAGTTATAGTTCCTATAGTAGATTTTAAAATTTGTTTACTTGTAATTTTTGCCATATAGAAACTTTATTTTATTAAATTTATGAATTTTCTTCTTTGTGTCTCGCTTATTTATTTATTTTTTTCAGAATACAAAACGCCTTTATTATACAGACTAAGCTAGGAGGGAGGATGATGTATTTGCCTTTCCGGGCCTTGATTTTCCTCAGAACTTCAGCTCTTTGCCTTCTAGCCCATAACATTTGCTCGGCCACATTGGCCTGGTCTTAAAGCGACGCGTGTAAGAAGCTTGCTCTGCTGGAACTGCTCCTCTAGAAGACTGCTGATTTTGGCATTCTTTTTCCATTCGTCATGCTTCTTCTGAATTTTCTTTGGTCTTTTTTTTGTTTAAAATCTCTTCCTCCATAGGAGTCGGCTTGGCCCTTCTTGAGGCCCAGGGGCAGCGCACAATGGGACTCGGACACTGTCCATATGGTGTGCTGTCAATGAGCACGATGCAGTTCTTTACTAGAGTCTTGGTGGGGACCAGTTCGTTGTTGGATGCGGTGTAGCAACATCAACAATCCCTATTTTGTGCGTACAATACTCGGAGCCCCAGGGGAAGTTCCTCATATCCAGCCTCGCTGCACGGTGCTTCTTGCTGCCTCCCTGCACATGGACTGTGCATGCGGCATGGGCCAATCTTCGTGTTGGCAGCAGGGCGTCTCAGCTCAGACTTTTGCTTCTTGTGGGAGGGCTTTCTCTTGCCCCTGGTCCTTATGGCGCTTGTCCCAGTTGTCCCGAGAGATGCCTGTGGCTCCGCGCTGCTTGGAAAGAGCTATGGCTGTTTTATATGTTTCTATATTGAGAGATTTTAATAAACAGAAAAATTTACTGAAATAGTGAAATTATCAAAAATATTCACTTATAAAACAAATTGAAATTATATTTGATTTCAAAGTTACCTATTAACTGTTTCCCAAGCTGCCGTTAAAGTTTCGCATTTTCATCTGTAATAGTATGGTAAACTAGAGCTAAATATCCATGGAGAGCTTAATTTTTTGCTGTTTTCATGACTCATAGATGCCTCATTTTGAAACAGCTTTTATATACACATCCACCTCTTATTTGACAGTTAATTTCATGTTTTAAAGGATATTAGAAGTCATCCTGCCCAATCAGATTTGAAGATCATCTTACTATATGACTTGTCATCATTGATGCCATCAAGTGACATTTTTCCTCCTTCTCCCCACTAATATTTTGCCTATAATAGGGATCGGCAAACTGCAGCTCTCAAGCCATATGCGGCTCTTTGGGTACGCTCTGTCTCAAAAGTTTGCCGACCCCTGGAAGAGCCAATCCTGTCCCTCACAAGAATTTAAAAATTATTCGAGAGCCATAAATATATTTTTACAAATAAGGAAAATTTAAAGTACTATTATAAAGGAAACTATGATAGTTTTATTTTCATTTTCAATTTTACTTCAGAGCCACATGTACGTACCCAAAGAACTGCATGTGGCTCACGAGCCGCCGTTTGCTGACCCTTGGCGGCTCTTCCGTCTCAAAAGTTTGCCGACCCCTGGCCTATAAAATTATCTCAGTGTTTATCTTTGTAATGTTAATAAGTAAGCTTCTACTTCGGACACTTGTTTCCCATGGCTGCCAATACAAAGTACCACAAGCTTGGGTGGTTTAAAATTACAGAAATTAGTTGTTTCATAATCTGTAGGCTAGGAATCCAGAGTCCTGTTCTTTGAAGCCTTTAGGGGAAGATTCTTTTTTGCCTCTTTCAGTTTCTGGTAGCTTTAGGCGTTCTTGGCTTGTAGATGCATCAGTCTAATTTCTGCCTCAGTATTTTACATGGCTGTCATTCATCTGTGTCTGTGTCCATAGTTTCCTCTTCTTTAATTACATCTACAATAACCCCATTTCCAAATTAAGTTCACATTCTGAGACACTAGGGGTTAGGAATTCAACATATCTTCTTTGGGGAACATAACCCATAAAACCATCTATTATCAATGAGACAGTTAGTGAACTTATTCTCTGTTCTTTCCCTTTTCTCTTTACACTTTTTTTTTAGTTGCATAATTTCTCTGTTGGCATTTCATTTACACTTTGATTTATCTCTATCCTACACTTGTTTAGTTTTTGTTTTACAGTTGAATATGTTCAGTTTTTGGCATCAGGTGTTTCCC
This sequence comes from Hipposideros armiger, assembly GCF_001890085.2. Taxonomy (NCBI): domain Eukaryota; kingdom Metazoa; phylum Chordata; class Mammalia; order Chiroptera; family Hipposideridae; genus Hipposideros; species Hipposideros armiger. The sequence goes on from NW_017731872.1 coordinate 502,090, forward strand.
CTCTTGGTTGACTGAAGTATGCCCTGTAGAAGTTTGCTCAGGGAAGGCCTGGGGGAGCAGTATGCCATAGGCTCTTCTATGTTGAGAAGTTAATCTGTGGCTTTTGTAATTGAAGGATGGCATGGCTGTGTTTAAAATCTTTGGCTTACACTTTATTCCCTTAAATTTCTTATAGGGATCGCTTTCTATCTATGGAAAAAAAGAGGAAAATCTGAGGCTATCCTAATTCTATTTGCTTCATAATTGACTTGATCTTTTTCTAAGCTTATGTCATGGATGCTTTATCTTTCAAGTTTAGTAATTTTCTTAGGCTATATCTGTGTTGACTCTTCACAGTTACTTTGCCCAATCACACAGTGTGTCTTTTAACCATATGGATTCAAGCATTCTTTTATTTAAGGAAAGTTTTTTGAATTATTTGTTAAAATACTAGTCCTGCTCCACCCTCTTACTGCGTCTAGGAACTGTAGTGATGCATATGTGAGATCTGTTTTCCTTCTGCATTTATTTTCTCTTTAATCCTTTCTTTAAGAACTTATTTTGGAATAATTATAGATTCATAGAAGTTGCAAAGATAATAGAGCTATTCCTTTTACCCAATTTCTTACATAATTATAGCACAGTATCACAACCAGGAAATTGTCATGGGTACAGTGTGTGGGTAGAGTTTCAGTGTCATTTATCACATGTGTGATTTCATTGTATCCACAATCAAAGATACAGAATTTTACCATCACCACAATGATCTGCCTCTTTTTTTTTTTTAAATATATCTAATTTTTATTTTATTTTTATTATTATTATTAGTTTCAGGTGTACAGAACAATGCAATAGTTATCCTTTTCACCCCTCACAAAGTAACAACCCCCCTCCCCCCATCCACTGCCCTCCCACCCCTGATGTCATACTTATCTATTACAATTCCATTGACTCCATTCCTACACTCTACTCCACATCCCATGACTATATGTATATATAATTGTAG
>NW_017731872.1:504389-520383 GCF_001890085.2 Hipposideros armiger
TGTTGTTCACCATCTTAGCTGTAGAGGGCACAGCATCACTGGCCCTCATGTGGGATCCGAACCAGGGCCCTGCTGCTCAGAGCTGGCATCCCAAGCCAATACGCCACTCGGCCGGCCTGAATGATCTTACTCTTGAACCTGCCTTTTTTTTCTTGTGTTTCTAAGAAAATATACTTATTTATTAAGAATAGGAAACATACCTTAAGAGGATGGATACTCAACTTTTTCATGAACTTGGCATATGGTCAGATATGTTAAATAAGGGCATCATTTTACTTTGCTAAAGTGACCATGGAATTGGTAAGCTTATTCCACATGGGTAAGATAGCTAAGCACCTGCACTCTTCTCTCTTAGGCTGAGGCAAATCAACACAATTTAGTGATAAAAGGCCAGTTTATAAGATGGTCAGTAAGTGTACTCTGAACTAAAATTGCTGGGGAAGATGAAATTAAGTGATGGTGTGTTGCTGAGTTGCTTAACATTTTTTTTTTCCTGCCATAGTCACTAAAGCAAATACTAGTTGAGATCTCTTGGTCAGTATTTGGCATATACGTGTAGATTGATCCATGAATCCTTTCAAGGGCATGATTTAACCTACTAGCAAAAGCTTATTGTTCAGGCTTTGGCCCATCCCTAATGCAATTTTAGTATTTCACAGTATGCATTGTTGTATTATATACTTATTGATGTATAATTAGCATACACTAAAATGTACAGATCTTAGAGGTTTCATTCACTGAGTTTTTGACACTTATATTCACCTATTTAAGCACCACCCCTAAAATATACAGAACATTTACATTACCCCATTAACAATTCCTTGCCTGTTTCCAGTCAATTCTCTTTCTCTTCCCCTTAACCCCACCCTGGCACCTACTTTCTGATTTGTATTGCTGTAGTTTAGTTTGTCTGTTTTTGCAATTTGAATAAATGAAATCATACGCAGTCATGTGCTGCTTAACAACAGGGATATATTCTAAGAAATGCATTGTTAGGTGATTTTGTCATGTGTGAACATCATAGAGTGTACTTACACAAATCTAGACGGTATAGCCTATAGCTCCTTGGCTACAGGCATGTACAGCATGTTACTGTACAAAACAACATGAGACTAAATCGAGCACAAGAGAAAATGATGCAATCAGAGACACGAGATGTATGAGGCTGCTGCTCATGTAATAGTATACTATTTTACAGCAAACTTTTTTTGTAAGTAGAGTCTACTCTAAAACAACAATAAAATGTATAGTATAGTAAATACATAAACCAGTAACATAATCATTTCCTCTGTATTGTGGGATAGCTATTCAAATGTTTATCCTCTGTATTGCTGATTTTATGTGGCAGCAACTACGCTTTTTATTGCTGTCAACGTAGACTTTAGTTTTGTATTCATTTATTTTATTGAAATCCTCATACTTTTTTATTGTGGTAAGATAGGTTTGATATTTTCATTCTACTTTTTTTCTGGTTTCTGCTAGCTCATATTCCATTATTTAAAATATATATATATATTTATGGTAAAATAAATGTTGGTCAGAATTTTTATTTGTCACTGGCAACATTTTTTTGATGAGTTTTAAATTAGTTTTTAATAAGTTTTGCTGCTCATGAGCATTCCTGCTAGCTGGTCTTCTAGCTTCTGACAGGTTTGTAGAGCTAATTTAGAGATTCTAAGTCCGGAACTGCCTTCGAGTCTCTGTGTGGCCAGCACCTTGTTTTTGGATTCCTTGAAGTCTGACGTCCTGAAATTCCTCTCCTGTTATTTCCAAGTGTTCTTACAGTTCATTTCTCATTCCCTGAGGTAATATAACCTAAATGCATTTGTTCCTTTCAACCAAAGGAGCCAGACTAATAATATAACACATCACCCCAGTAACCCACAACTTTTTTCATACCGTAACATGGTACCTGTGTGAATATGTGTGCATGTGTGTATGTGAATGTGCATACAAGGACCCATGTAGGTGCATGTCACACAGTGGCTAAAATAGGCCCAAAGCAGTTTGGTTAATATTTTGTCTCCATTGGTAAGAAATTCACTAACTAGCATTTTGTCAATACTGTCTTGATTTGGAGCTTTTTAAAAATCCAAAATTCAATAGGATTTTCTCTCTGTGTCCACTGTCCAGCTGAGAATTGTGAATTTTGTGCAAAAAAACGATGGGATAAAATTCATTCATATTAAGGGCTGAATTGAAACCAGAGTAAGTGTTCAGTAGGTGCAGCAACTGTTTCCAAAGATGATTGCTGGGATAATATTTCTTATTTCGTGTGACTTTGCCACTTCTCAGGAGTTGCAGTCTATTTCCCCTCTCTGAATTGGGCTGGCCTGGCCTTGTGATGAGTATTGACTAATGAGATATGGCATATTAAATAGATGTGGGCTGTTACTATTTATTGCTTTTTAATCTTTTTTTTCTTATTCACTTAATATGTTATGAACATCTTTTTGAGTTAAAGGATAGTATTCAGCATGGCTTAAAATGGCTACATAGTGTTTTATTGTGTTTATGCCATAAATTCCGTAGTATAGTTCCTCCTAATATAACATTTAAGATTCCTTCATTATCAGTAGTATTCTATGATGACATATCCTTTTAGCAGTCTTTATAATTAGCGCTAATTTTTTTCTTAGATTAGATTTGTAGAATATCTGATTTAAGGGAATTTTGATATGCATTGCTTAGTTGCCAATCCAAAAGTTGGACCACCTTATATTCCTATCAGCTGTGTTTGCTGTTTCCATTTCTTTGTACTTATCTACATGATTCTCTTTTTTTCATCTTTGCTCTCCGAGGGCAGACATTTTTTAATGCTTTGCTCATTGCTCTATATCAGGTATTCAATAAATTTTTATTGAATGAATAGCCAACATTGTTATGTGACTGTATGTGGAATTTATTAATGAAAATGCCATGTTTTTTTACAGTAGCTTACCACATTCATTCAATAGGAATATAATTTACAATTTTAGATAATTATGGGTTTAAAAAAAAGTGAATCTACGGTTGAGTTATTATATATGGCAGCTAGAGCAGAGACTGTAGATTAACAAGATTGTAGGCAAAGCAGGATTGGCTTTTGCTGGTGTAGATAATGTTAAATAACAGAGTGGACAACTCCAGTCATGAGGTTCTCCCTTTCAGGTGTGCTTCAGAGTCTTCTGCCTCAGCAGCTCATCCTCAGAAGCCCCCCTGTGAGAGTGGGTTGTCTCAATTGATGTGTTCACAGGCAAGTATGAGCAGACTGACTTACGTGTCTGAACAGGAGAGTACCTGTTCCACCACAGCCTCAGATCATGGCCTTGAAGAGCACAAGGTGGGCAGCACTTTTATTATTTTCCTAGTAAGACTTCTGGCTCTAAAGTGTTACTAATGTAGGACTCAGACTGAAGTTCTAGCCTGTATACTTTCTGTTGCCATTTTCCCTTTAAAATGTGTGTGTGTGTGTGTGTGTGTGTGTGTGTGTGTGTGTGTGTGTGTGTGTGTAACAGCTGCTCATGCTGGGTAGGCAGTAGAGGTATGAATGTTTTAGTATCTGCCCTCAAAAAGCTCTCAGCCTGACAGAGAACACACACAAGACACACAGTATAATGAAGTGCACTGTAATAGATCTTAAAAGAGATCCAGGAGGAGGTAACTAAAAGTCTGTGGTGTCAATGGGAGGAATAGGTAATACATTGAAGCCATATTTTTAGGACTACTTGGATTTAGGCAAGGAAGAAGGAGCCAAACAAATGGGGGAAGGCATGGAATTGTAAAATACACATTGCATTTGAGGGACTCCCAAGAAGTTTGGAATGGTCACAGTGAATCATGTACTTGGGGAAAGGAGGTGAGGCCAAACCATGAAGAGTCTTAGATGTCAAATTTGGGAGTTTGAAGACTTAAGCAGGATACTGACATGATGTCTGTTGATGTTTTCAAAGCTCATTGCAGTAGCAGAGTGGAGTAGGCATTAGGAGGGCAAGATGAGAACCAGGAAGACTGACACAGGGCTACTGTAGTCAGTCAAGTGAGAGCGCAATCTTGGACCAATGTAATGCCAAGAGGGTGGCACAGAAGCAGACAGATCTGAGAGATTTAGGTGGGAGAATTTTATTATCTGTGTGCCTGTATTTTGTGACTGTGACAGTATTCAGTTTTTTAATGAGATGAATATGATTTTTGTGCATATGCCTCTTCTACCAAGCTATTGATTAACATATCCACTAAAGTTACTAAACATATGACATTGTGTTGGACAAACCAATACACCCATTTCATTGAAAACTACCTCTTTAATGATGCTGTTAGATGTGGGTCTCTGTGTGTTAGCATAGGGGTTAAGAGCTGAACTATGGAGTCAGATGGCCTCTCCTCTGTTAGTTTCAGACACTTAACAATCTCCCTAAGCCTGTTGCTTCACCTGTAAGGAGGGACAGTGATGTGAGAACAGGGCTTGACACCAAGAAGTTACCACTGAATACATACTGGCTGTTGTTATTTATTTTACTGATTGATTGACTGATGAATGATGGATTGTCAAATAGTTTGTTTCTCAGTGTCTTTGTTTCTAAAGCTTTGGAGAAATTTTCAAACCAAGTACCAAGAATGATCAGTGAGGGTTAAGTGCCTCTTAACTTGTGTGTAAATTCCAACTGATCTGCTCTACAGACAGAGCTGCAGCTGTCAGCCCTAAGATGATGCGTTATAAAGAAATGAGTATATGAACATTGGCTAGGGCTATTACTTCATACTTGAGAAAACAGAACCTCATAAGTTTCGACATTGGAAAAGATTTGATGCTGATAAAAATTAGCATCTTCAAACATAACAGCAGTATAGACAATTAATGGGCATGGGAAGTCCTGGAACTGGTTTTGTGTTCATTCCTAAACTCATGTTGATGTCACTTGGAAGCTTGCTCACTTTCTATTCCTTTGTTATTTATTTACTTAGATTTTTGTTTTACAGTTTAGAGGGGGGAAAAAAATCCGTTAAGTTTGTACAAAATTACTTGTCTCTTGTCATTTATGTAAATTTTTTCAGAGATATAATTGGTATATACCCCCTCCTTAGTCTCTTCATAATTATTTCTATAAAACAGTGCATGCATATTTTCTTACTTTTAACCTTGCATTTCACAGCTGCAAAACTACTTTATTTGTGTATAAGTCAACTTTTTTTCAGAGTTAACGTCACAGATATCTTTATTATATTATTTAAGAGTGTATCAGCATGGTTTTAATTTGTAATAATAAATGGATTATTTCTAAATATTTTTTTGTAACACTCAGAGTGATGTCACCAGTAAGTTGAGCACCACAATTATTCGAGCCAGTCCAACTCCATCAGAAGAACAGGCTGTGGAAAAGTTGAGAGAAAAAGGTCCATTTCAAAGTAGAGGAAATGGAGCATTATCATATATTATCCAGAAAAAGTCAGATACAGAAAAAGTGACTGAAAATACTTTGAGTAGCAAATCTGAAGATGTAGAATCTAACTTGAGGTTGAGTAAAGATCTTTCCTCCAGAAGTGGAGATCTGTTGGAAACCACTGTGGTAGGTTTGACCTCAAACCCCAGTGAATTGGACCAGATCAGCTTGGCTTATCCGAGCAAGTCAGGTCTCAGGCACTTGGCTGTGTCAGCAACACCATGCCTTCCTGTGTCACGCCAAGCATCTGTGAATGAAAGTGAGAGAGTAACTTCCGAAGATACATCAACTACCAACAGTGTGTTGAGTGGCCAGCTTCCTAGTCAGACGGCCCCTGGAAGCCAGTGTGCCCCTATTCCCAGCTCTGTGGCTCATCGCTCTGCTCCTGAGATGCAGAATGTACCCAGTGCGGTTCCTCCACTCTTGACTGGACATTCTTTTACCACAGTTCCCTTTGCCCAGCAGTATTTGGGAACACTCCCTACAGTTGGAAATGTTGCTTTGCCTCAGTGCTATGCTGGCAGCACCACAGTCTATGGGTTCTCCGGAAGCTGTCCTCACCCTGCTATCGCAGGAGAGCATATTCAGAACTCTGTGGCCATGGACATTTGTCTAGGACAAAATATCAGCTCTGGATTGATGGGTACCTCTTCCCTTTGTAACCCACTATCTAATGCCGTACATCAGAATCTTCTAACTACAGCAAAACCTTTTCCTGTGCAATCTGTTGGTGCAAACTGTGGAATTGAACCATGGGATTCAGGAATGATGTCAGAATTTGGTAAGACGCTTTTTCTCTGTTATTGCCTTTTGTTGCTTGCTATTATTTAAAAATTGTGTTTTCTCAAATGAGATCATAAAACTAGTTTTGTTTCAAGGAGATATTGATTAGTCTGAATTTCAGGTTTTTGTGGGTTTTTTTTTTTTGTCTTGAATTTGGAACACAGACCATACATATTTATGGGGAAGGGTCCCTGAAGTGATCTTAGAAAAACGCGAAAACTTGTGCACATGACACTCGTGATACTGTCTCTCTAGTGCTCTGCTCTTGGGTTTCTGTTATTCTTTCAACTAGGAAACACCCAGTTTAGAGTTGCCTCCCTGAAGGAATGCGTCTCCTTCCAGCTTTTAAAGCCTTTTGGGGCTTGCTGTTGTGGTATTATGAGATAGGACCTTTCCACTCCTATCTGTAGCCCCTGATTCTCTCTCTGACAATCACTCTGCAAAGCAGAGCTGGATGCTGTGCTTTTCCTGACACAGTACATACAGCCACTGGACTGCTGTCTTGTTCTCTGTCCTCTTTTTCTTCTGTAGGAAATTCCAGACTAACTGCATAAGTTTGGCAAAAAGATTGGTTGTACTAAAAATCCAAGTTAGAGGATAAGGGGACAGAGCATGGTATGGGAATCAAGGAAGACCTCTCTGAGAAAACGACTCCTGAGTAGAGATCCAAAAGGAAGTAAATGAGCATTTATGTAGATTAAATATGGGAGGAATGTTTCAGGAATGAGATTGGTAGATGCCAAGGTGGGAGTAAATGTTTTAGAAAGATCACGGGATGTCAGGGGACAGGGTGCCTAGAGTTCTATGACCATAGGGAATGTGTTCGAAAATGAAACCCAAGAGAAAGCAATGCATAGCTGAAAATATAGGACCTTTTTTCTACCATAAGCATTGGGAATGTTATTCTAAAAGACTCGGAAAACTTTGGAGGCTTAAGTGTCCGTGTGTGATGGGAAGGACAGAAATGAATTCACATTAAAAAATGAACACTAGATACAGACTAATAATGGGCAAGAAAAGATTCATTAGAAGGCTGTAGCATTAGTTCAAATGAGGTATGATGGTGGATTGGTCTAAGATGGAGGTAATAAAAAGTAGTCTAATTTTGGAATTAATTTGGAAATACTTATGACAGCGTTTGGTGATGTTTTTGTATATGGAGTGTGGGAGAAAAAAAGGAGGCTAGGATGACTTTAGGTTTTTTGATCTGAGAAAATTGGTCATGACAATTGCTAATTTAATAAACACTAGAAGAAGCAAGTTTGGAGGAGGAGACCAGAAGTTTGGTTGTGGACATATAAGGTGTGAGATGCCTATGAGACATACAAGTGGAGATAGAAAGTAGTGATGTTGAAATGTGAGTGTTTTATATCCCACATATCAGTGAAATCATATGGTTCTTGACTTTTTCCTGTGTGACTTATTTTATTAAGCATAATAATCTCCAGATCCATCCATGTTGTCACAAAATGGCAGTATTTCATCTTTTCTTACAGCAGAATAGCATTCCATTGTGTATATATACCACATCTTCTTTATCCAATAATCTATTGAAGGACACTTTGGTTGTTTCCATGTCTTGGCCACCTGAAAGCAACAAAGGAACAAGACAAAGAAACAGGGCCGGCCGAGTGGCTCAGTTGGTTAAGAGCACAAGCTCTGAGCAACAGGGTTGCTGGTTTGATTCCCACGCTCGAGCTGAGCTGCCACTAAGCTGCCAACAGGTGGCAGGATGGCTCAGCAGGTGAGAGCACGTCCTCCTCACAACAAGGTTGCCAGTTCAACTCCCGCATGGGATGGTGGGCTACACCCACCCGCAACTAAGATTGAGCACAGCACCTTGAGCTGAGCAGCTGTGAGCTGCCGACAGGTGGCTGGATGGCGGCTGGACTTGAAACTGAGCTAGCTGCACCCTCCATAACTAAGATTGAAGGACAACAACTTGGCTGTGCCCCTTCCCCAACACTGTTCCTCTTCCCAATTCCACAGTAAAATCTTAAAAAAAAAAAAAAAAGAAAGAAACAAATCTCATAGACACAGACAATAGTTTAGTGGTTACCAGAGGGTAAGGGAGGAGGGGAGTGGGGAAAAAAAGAAAAAAAAATCCAAGTTAGAGCCTCTGTTGTTTCTTACTAGATTAGGCAGTGGGCTTATAGTGTGTGAGAAAAAAGGAAGAGATTACAAGGTGTGATCAAACAATATGGTTTAAATTAAAATAAAATGTTTAAATGTTTAAGTTAAAAAAAATTTCTTTCAGTAAAAGACACATTGCCATTAATCCCTCTCAAAATACTCACCCTCGCTTTGAACACATGTATCCCATCATTCTTGCCACTTTCTGAAGCAGTTCTGGAAGTCCTCTTTCATGAGTGTCTTTAGTTGTGCTGTTGTGGCTGCCTCGATGTCCTGAATCAATTCAAAATGTTTACCTTTCATGGTCATTTTGACTTTGGGAAAGAGCCAGAAGTCACATGATGCCAAATCCGGGGAATAAGGTAGATGAAGACACACCATAATGTTTTTATTTGACAGAAATTGCCATACCAGAAGTGATGTGTGACATGGAGCCTTTCCGTTGTGATCACAAAATATGGTGAATGCTGCTGCTGAGTGCCATCCAACAGAAAGGCAGGGATCTTTAATATGGGAAGTGGCACGTTGAACCTTAATAACAGTGTGTGACAAGTTTCAGCTTGTTCGGTGCAGTCAGTCAGGTATGAGTTATGGTTGAGAGAAGGTGTGTTTTAAAGTGTGCCATAAATCATCCTCCATCATGACAACGCTCTGTGTCACACATCGCTTCAGGTACAAGGCAATTTTTGTGAAATAAAAACATTATGGTGTGTCCTCATCCACCTTATTCACCAGATCTGGCACCATGCGACTTCTGGCTTTTCCCCAAAGTCAAAATGACCATGAAAAGTACACGTTTTGAATAGATTCAGGACAGCAAGGCAGCTATAGCAGCACAACTAAAGACACTCATGAAAGAGGACTTCCAGAACTGCTTCAGAAAGTGACAAGAATGATGGGATATGTGTGTTCGAAGCAAGGGTGAGTATTTTGAGGGGGATTAATGGCAATGTGTCTTTTATTGTAATAAATTTTTTAAAATTTAAACATGCTTCGTATTTTTTTATTGCACCTCGTACTAATAGGTAATAACTTCTAAAGAGTTGATTAGCTATAAATTGTGCATTTAATCAATTTTAAATGTTCTTATTCCTTGGCTGGATTCGGCAGGAAAAAGTTGTTGGCCAGCCTGTGCTGAGGCTTATATATGGCAAGTCCACCTAAAGATCTGGGGCACTTCATACCATAGCTCTTGGGTATAAACAGGTAGTCTTCTCTAAAAAATTCCATTTAACCAATTGTACATTTAATTAGGTGTTTGATATAACTTGCATTTTGACTATGCTTTATCTTTACCTAGCAAATGTAAGAGTACCTGAGGAATTGAAGTTTCCTCATGCCTGCTGTGTTGGCATTGCTTCACAAACCCACCTCAGTGTACTTAATCCAAGTGCCCGCTGGCTACAGGTCAGCATCAGAGTACTCAGTGTTAGTGTTAATGGTGAAAAGGTAAGTTTTCTCTGTTTTCTCTTTTGACTTTGCAATCGCATTATGATTAATGCTGGATTTCTCCTTTCTCTAGTACTTGCTTTTATACTGCTGAGTATGCCCCCTCCCTTTATTTATACCTTGTACGGAATCATCGAAATAGTATCTTTCTCTTGGTCTCCCTTTTGGTATAGTATTTATAGTGTAAGAGGTGAAGTCTGAAAGTGTTTCTCATTTTCCGTCAGTTATTATTCATTTGTTAATTATTATATTTCATTATTTATTTATATAATCATGTAAATGTCCTTTTAGTGCTATTATTTAAACCACTGAAAGCTCTTGATTTTCTGGTCTCTACTTACTGGTTTTGTTAAATGTGATTGAATATAAAGTCACTGTCATCAAAAAAAAAAAACCAATACAAAAAAATAAGTTACTCTTAGGGCCTACACCTTCATTTAGTAAGTTGTCTTTTTGACTAATTTTATTTGATCATGTTCCTACATGATCCTTTGAAATACCTGGAAATACAGTTTTAATATTAATTCACATAGCAGGGGTCTCTCACATGATCTATAACAGCTGCTGAAGTTCTATAATCTAAATTACCTTTCAGGATCACAATGACCACTTAAATATCATTGGGTAGGGAGGGTGGAAAATATGAACAGCAGCCCCTGTTTTGGAATGTCTTCGTTTTGCAACTGCTACTTGCAGACCAACATTGGTGGATGGGTTTACTCTCCCTTATTACCTCCTAGTAATAGCCTTTATTTACCTGGTAAAATAAGACTGTCTTTATCCTACCTTTCCCCTTTTCCTAGCTTTTCCCCTCTGCTTTCCGATCCTGAAGAGGTGAGACTAGAAGCCTTCTCATGGGTGTGTAGGAAGTAGTGTTGTCTCTGGAAGTAGGAGTAGAAAAGAAGATCCATATTTAGTGAGGAGGGTGTGTGTGAAGTGAATCATAATCATAGACTTGGAGGCCTGACAAGGAATGTTAGCGATCGGTCTAACCCTCCTGCTTTGTACCAGAAACTAGGTCCTAGGACCATGCACGGGGCTATGAAGCGCTGCCACTTACAGAGCCCTTTTCAAGGAAAGTGAAGGCATTAATAAGTTTGCTTTAATAGAGTAGAGTCTATAAGTTCAACCTGTCTTCATCAGTCTTCATAATTTTGTCTAATTGCACTTCATAGATAATGAGTTATAAAACTTGGATATTTTTGAAGAGGTAATAAATATCTAAATTTGGTAGTTTCAGTGACTGGGAAAAGGGATCTTGAACTATTAGGTTGTTGGAAAAGTCATGATATATTTTTTCTAGGTTTTTTGTTGCAAAAATGCATCATGACTTTTCCGACAACCCAATAGTTGATTCTACTACTTGATTTTCAATGTGAAGTCATTTTTTTTTAACAAATCATGTGGCACTTTTTTTTTAAAGGTGGATCTTTCAGCATATCCTTGTTTAGTTTTCAAGAATAAAGTCATCATAAGACCTCATGCCACAGAAGAGATAAAAGTACTTTTTATACCATCCGATCCTGGGATTTTCAGATGTATATTCAGTGTTGCTTCTTGGCTATTTACAGCAGATGCTGAGACAATAGTCCAAGCAGAAGCCTTAGCAAGCAGAGTCATTCTCACCGCTGTTGCTGAGACCCCTGTGATCGAGGTAACTATTTGTAAGCAGGTCTTCTTCATACCTGGCATCTTAATGAAAGCTGTTTAATCTTAGAAGTAATATTTGGGTAAATGAATTTGTGGGTAAATGTGCCACAGAGTTACTTTCCAGCTAAACGTTGGTTCTTAATATCTTCTAATTCCAAAATTTAAAATTATTTCTGTTGTTTTACAGAAACTCAGATATACTTGCTAAGATGTTTATAAAGCAAAGTATAACATTAAACTCTATTTTGCAACTGATTTTTGTTATATAATTTGATAGTCACTTAAGAAAGTGCCATGTTCATATTTTTCCATTTGTATACCATAAGATTATTTGCTAGCTGAAAAAGTTTCTCTTCTACAGTCACCCATTTTCTGGAAGTGAAAGAAATTAGATCTAGCCTAGTTGGGGTAATGAAGCAGTCACTGGATTGTATGCCTTTTTAAGACAGTGACTCTCAATCTTGGCTGCACACTGGAGTACCACTGGGGTTTTAAATGCACCCCAATGCCTGAGTACCACCCAGACCAACTAAATCATAATGAGGAGGGTGCACAGCTACGTATCACTAATTTTTAAATCTCACCAAACGATTACACATTGCATCCTTAGTTCACAACCTCAGGTGTACAAAATGTGTCTTGTCTTAATTAACTGTGAGTGAAATCAGAACATATTGAACAAGATTAAGGAATGTGGGAGGGAGAGATGGGGAGGGTACAAAACAAAGGAAAAGCAGAACAGCTCTTCATGATAATTAAAAATTAGTTGATTCCTATTATGTGAATTAACCTAACATGTTTGTTTAACCACACTTAGCAGGTGTTACTGAGCTCCTACTAAAGTTAATTTGTTTTTTCCTTCAACAAAGCTATCAACTGTGATTCTGTTTAGTAGTGGGGTGTGGGGAGTGAGGGGCAGGGTAGCTTCCTAAGGAGGCTACCTTGAGATAGATGAGAATCATTTAGGATTTCTTTTCATAGTGCACATGTTCTCCTTACCTTTTCCCAGAGGGAATGCTTAGAAACTTAGCTCTGAAATTTCTTTATTTTCTAGGGCATGGAGGAGGAAGTGGAATTTGTAGAAATTCTCACATTATAAACTCTTAATGATCTTTTTCTTTTTGCCTAAGTGCCATTTTATGTATTGGGTTGTCGGAAAAGTCATCACGCATTTTTGCAACGAAAAACATAGAGAAAATACGTCATGACTTTTCTGACAACCCAATAAATATTTACTTGTTTATTGTTAGTTCTTGCTGCCACTAGCATGTAAGCCACTTGGGGGACATGAAGTATGTCTTTTTCGTTCACTTCAGGACATTGCTTGGCACATAGTAGAGGCTCAGTTAATGATTATTGAACTGTTGATTCAAATAGAGAGTGGAAACAGCAATATTTCAAAATTTATGTGGTTTTAAACTATTGTATTATGTATTACATATTACATATATATGTACCAAAACTGATGAGTTTAGTCAGTTAGGTATTTCATCCACATTGCTAAAGATTTATATATTAAAGTTGGTCAAAAAGACTTTTTGGGAAATTGAATTGTTGTGTATTTTATAGTTTCCAAAAGTTTTGGAAATGTTTCAGCTGCATTCCCCCAACATCTCCCCAACTTTGTGGTCTGAATTGAGTTGGAGAGGGGGAGGGGAAAGAGATTCCATAGTATGTTCAGTTTTTGTTAATGTTTCTTATGTGCCTCAAAACGATGACTTTTTCGGAGGTGCAAGGGTTCTTTTAAGTGTCCTTCAGCGCTCATTTGTTACGTAGCTCCGTCCTTCTGTATTATTACTAATATTTTTGTTTGCTTAGTCTTGTGGCCTCTGAGGAGGTGATTCTGGATTTGTCAATTACTTCTTATAATTATTTTGATTTCTGTCTTGGATATTCTGCAGCTCTGTTGTTACATGTTTTTAAGCTCAGGATTGTTTTATTACCTAAGTGAAATGGTTGCTTTTTAAGTAATGATTCTCTTTATCCCTATTGTCTCAAAGTCTGTTTTGACTAATGTTAATATTGTACGCCAGCTTTTCTTTTGGTTAGTAATTTCCTAGTATATCTATCTGTTTCCATCTCTTTATTTTTCAGCCGTCAAGCTCTATTTTGTTACAATGGCTCAAAAAATTTTGGATTTTTTTTTCCACCTTTCCTGATTCTCACTGAATGGATTAAATTTTTCTTTATCCTTCCTTTTCATCTGCATTAGTTTGGAAGTTACACATTTCTATACCCCCATCCCTTCTTTTTTTAAAATTGGTTACTCATGTCTGAAATTAATCATGCGTTCTCTTCTATTCCCAAACAATACAAGAAGCTTGAATCATTTAAATGCTGATCTTTTCCTTTCGTATTGTCTTTGATGTGACTTCCTCTTTAAGTCCTTCGTTTAGAGGTTCTGCTCATCTAGGGTCCAGGGAACTTCCGAGGTTGACTGTCTTATAAATTATTTATAATTTTGGTGTGATCCTGGGAGGTAGTCGGCACAGCATCTGTCTATTCCGCCATCTTACCGGAAGCCCCTCGTATTGTCTTTGAATAATTATTTCAGTTCCAAATGGTTTTAAAACCCCCACATTAATTTTTTTCAACAGATCAAGGTACTTAAACTGTTCTATTTTTGCTCACCACTGCTTGAATCTTCATTTTTCCCTTCTTCATGGACTCTATTTGCTTATCTGTATTTAAAATGTACGTATTTTATCATGTATTTGAGATTATTTTAGTTCTTTAGGTGCTAATTCTTCTGCTAGTTAGTTTTGCTGTGTTTCCCTGATTATTTTCATGTGGTTTTTAATTTTTAATATTTAAAAATTTTTAATGTGAGCACACATACAAGGAGCCTGCCTTTTGCTATAGAAATCCCAGGTGTCTAGGTTTTTCAAAGTGTTCCTAGAGAGCCCTTTGCATAAAGGCGGGGGCACTAAAGGTTTCAGTGATTTTTAAGCTTGGAGCTCCCATACCTGGTGTGGCTCAGATTTAGGGTTTCCCTTTCTTGCAAATAATCATCCAGTGCCCACCCATCGTAGACAGCTTCCCTGTTGTCTCCTCAGACATATAAACAGAGTGTTTCCAGTTTTCATAAAGAGGGCACTTCTTTGAATTTCTGCACCTTGTGCAGGGAGTTCAATTTTATTCAAACCTTGCCCTGCCTACAACAAGCTCAGGGTCCTGTCTTTTGTTCTGAAGGGTATTAAAGCTCAACTACTTTGGGGGTAAGTCAACCCTATACCTTCATTGGCCACTGTGAAAGTTAGCTCCAGTTTACCAGTCTATTTTTAATTTTCCTTTATTGTAGGTTTGGCTAGGCCAAAAAATTTATGTGTATGTATTATCCAACATTTCTACATGTATGAGTATGAGGGATCTGTTCAGGTGGATCTCCCTTGTTTAAAGAACTCAGTCTATTGCGATGATAGGCACTCATTTAAAATTTTTGATATGTCTATTTTGATATCATTTTTAAACATTGTTAGTATTGTCAGAAGTTTGGACTAAATTTGAAAATGCCAACTTGTGTTTGAAGGAAATTGAGACGTTGGTATTGTAATAATAAAACTCATTGAAGGGAGGCTTATGTATTTTATAAAATTGTCAGTTTGTCTTAAGATCTAATAGTCTTTCAGAGTTAACAGCAGTTAAGACGTTGCTTTGCTCAGTAATATATTTGAGTACATTGACTACCTCAAAACAAGAATTTAACATTTATTATTTTAGAAATAGTAATTGTAAAATAGTCTGGGAAACTTAGGTAAATTTACCTTTAATATTAACTCTATTTGTGGCCGAAAGGGCAGAGATGTGAACATAAGCTGTGACATTTATTAATATATTACTTTTTATAAATCAGTTCTTTTTTTTCTTAATTAGGTAGAAACAGAAAAAAATGATGTTCTTGATTTTGGTGACTTGACTTATGGAGGCTGGAAAGCTCTCCCATTAAAATTGATAAACAAGACACATGCCACCGTGCCAATCAGACTTATTATTAATGCTGTAAGTACTAATGTACAATAAGAAACTGTTTACAGAGCACATTGATTTTGAATTGTAGACACTGCTAATGTCATTCTTGGTTAGTTTTTCTTATGACAGTAAATTTTTTTGTTAAGGTTTCTGTCAACAAATTTAACATTGTACCAACATTATACTATTGGCTTTACTGAAACTGATTCTTCTGCTTCTGAACAGAATGCCATATCCTGGCGCTGCTTCACATTTTCCAAGGAACCAGTCCGTGCTGCTATGAGAGCTGCTCCTTATGCTGATGTGATTGCTCAGCTGGCAGCTCCTTCAGTGATCAATCACATGATGCCTGCCAGTTATGACAGTCAGGTAAGCCAGATGGATTGAAGAACTGGTTTAGAATTTAAAGAGGAAGTTAAGTTTCCAAACTTTTACTTTTTTTTTTAAAGATTTTTATTGGGGAATTGGGGGGATGGGAATAGCGCTGGGGAATTAGGGGAAGAGGAACAGACAAGTTGCTGTCCTTTTGTTCTTCAGTCTAGTTGTGGAGGACGTTGCTTCACTGGCCCAAGTTGGCACCATCATTGCAC
>NW_017731872.1:520993-531771 GCF_001890085.2 Hipposideros armiger
AGAGGGCAGTGTCACTGGCCCTCATATGTGGGATCCGAACCGGGGCCCTCTGGCATCCCAAGCGAGTTCTTAACCATCGCGCCACTCGGCCGGCCCGAAACTGTTTTACTTTTATTAAGATACTAATTTTAATTTAAGATTAAGATCTTTAAGATTTTAATTTTAATACCAGTGTACATTTAAAAAATTGTTTTTACAGGATCCAGAATTTCTGATAATTTGGATTCTTTTCCATAGTCCAAAGAAACGGATCACTTCTTCAGGTATCATGTTCACATTTTATGGGAATTGCTCTACTCTGTACCTGAATAAATTACAAAGTTGGGACTTATTTTTTTTGTTCAGTAAACATGAATACTTTGAGTAATTTGTCAAATATTTTATGTTGTTTTAAAAATGGGGGCAGAGAGCATGCTATTTTGGGTCAAATCCATGTAATTGTGGGTAGCCCAAGCAAGTACCACTGAAAATATTTTGGGATATTTTTTATTAATTTATTACATATAGCAACGGGATGTTTTCTTCCTTTTTTCCCTTTCTCTCCTCCACTTATTTCTGTTCCTCTTTGTTCTTTAAAAAATTATCTTAAGATTTCTTGTGACTGATGAGGGTATAGTGTTTGACCACTCATGGCATTTAGACTTAAGTAACTCTGGTGCGTAAACTAAAAGAATGAACTTTTATAGAGATTCTAGACTCAGCAGAAGAATTCATGGCAAGAGTTGATATAGAAGTTGATAGCCCAAACCCTACACCAGTCATTAAAAGTATTAGACTTCGAGCAAGAGCAGGAATAGCTAGGATCCACGCTCCAAAAGACTTACAGGTATTCAACTCTTCTTTTTGCCATTATTTTCTTTCAGGTTGATTTTATTCTAATTGTGACAGTTTTTTAAAATGACTGTTTTACCTCATCCTCTAGACTATGCATTTATTTGCCAGTGTGGCTTCCTCAACAAAGCAGCACTTACCTTTGAAAAATGCTGGGAATATTGACGTTTACTTAGATGTCAAGGTAAGAATTTGTATCAGTGTTTTACTGTAGTATTTCCTCAGACTATGAGACTATGAGTATCTCCTCACATTCTGAAGGTTGCTATGCTGCCTACCTTGTCTGAGTGCTGTGGGGATCAAATGGGAGAATCTATGAGTGCTTAAAAAGCTGGGGGTTACACTCGTGTAAAATAGATGATAAGGAACTTTAACATCTAGTGTTTCATATGTAAGAACCAAGTTCTTGGTTAGTTCCTGAAAAATTCGTGTGTCTCCTGTGGCTAGGTAGAATTGGAGGAGAGTGATCCACATGCATAGACATTATTTCTGAGACGTGTGGGTGAGTAAGAGGGTAGGGTGTTAGTGACCAGGAATTAGGGATGGGGTGGAAGATAAGGTTTGTTATGGAAGAGGAAGGAGAAAGAAATGTCCTTTCCAAGAGAATAAAATGATACAAGAAAGTGATGGACAAAGAGGAAGGGAAAAATAACCTGTCATAGTAAATGAGAAAGGCATATAAGACAAGGAGAGTAACTGAGTAAAAGCCATATTTGCATAGGTCGGCATTTAGTTATAATTATATAAATATTTAGATCCCAGATCAAGGTAGTCACTTTTCAGTGGATCCAGAGACTCTATTCCTCAAACCTGGAGAAGAACACGAAGTTATCATTTCATTCACTCCAAAGGACCCCAAAGCCTATGAGGAAAGGTAATGTAAAATTGTTTATAATGACAAGTTTTTACTCACTTCTCAAAACAGCCATTTATTTACATGTATTTCAGTCCACGGCCTGAATGATAGAGTACATGTTTTACTTTACTTAGCATGTTTAACCTCTTTCATTTAGCCTCAGATTTTCTTCCTTTGTTTACTAAAAATCTCCTTTTAAACCAGCTGACTAGAAATTAAGAAATCACTGTTTTCAAGCATATTCTGACAAAAGTAAATAATAGCATGTCAATCTTGATGTTTCTCATTAACTTTTTTTCTCTCTCCAAGGAAACTATTGGTTGACCTTGTTGGTTGTTAGTTTAAGATACTTTTCCCTACCCTTTCTCAGGGCCTGTAACTTTTTTGTCCCCTAAGTCATAAAGGGGTGAATATCACTATACATTGGTCAGAACACCATAGTCGTCAGTATTTGAACTTGCTTGGATGAACTTAGCACACGCTGTTTTGAGACACACATGGCCTATCTACTGCCCGGGTTACAGAACGCCTTAGAGTGCTCAGTCAGCTACTGTGACCTTACCAGAAAAGAGCTGATCTGTGCAAATGGAAATACTTGTGCCTGGAGCACTTGCCCTCAACTTCACTTGGTTAACTCCTTCATCTGGGAAGCTTTCCTCAACTTTTCACAAATTCCTCATAAATAGTATTCAGTAGTATTCCTGTAGCTCTGTGAACTTCTCCTTTTCCACCATGTAGATGGTATTATGACAGTCTCTTTCCTTGTCTGTAGTGTAGTCTCTGGAATGTAAGCTGTAAGGGTGGGAATGTCATTGTATCCTCAGCACCCAGCTCAGTTTCTTAGACAAAGGAAGCATGTAGGAAATAGTTGCCAAAAGAATTGAATTCTAGATGTTCAACTTAAATGGTTTTCTTTGTTAGGATCTTGAAAATATTTGTGCAGCCATTTGGTCCTCAGTATGAAGTGGTATTAAAAGGTGAAGTAGTTTCTTCAGGAAATAAACCTCTGGCATCTGGATCTTGCTGCTCATATATTCCATCGATTTTATCCAACAAGCAGTTTCTGGCTTGGGGAGGTGCCCCTCTTGGTAGAACACAGTAAGTATGCACATAGCAGCCTCTGAGTGCAAAGATTTTGCTGTCATTGCCTAATATTCTCTGCTGTGTTAGTTAGGACCATGTTAATGTTTTTAGAATTGAGTAAAGCTGTCTTATAGTTCTTAAACTTCCTATTGTGAATTTACATTTTTTTAACTAAAATTTTCACCTCTTTTTAAATGCATTTCAAAAGAATAAAGGTTTCAATTTTATTAAGCTTTTGGTGAATTCTCTGCTGATTTCCAAATCTAGGCAATTAAGAGTACCTTTATCCCTTCTCTAGAAAGCACTATGAAAAAGCAGGAAGAAAAAATAATCAGCGATATTGTATTCTGTTTAAAGAGTTTACAAACTAGTTGATGAATACTTCGTACCATAAAGTAAAAAGTGTAAGGGATATCTAGTAGAGCAGATATATTCTATCACAGGTTACTTTGAATTATATATCTAATTTTAGTTTTATATTTGATGTGACTATACATTATTGATAACACTGAGTTAATAAAATTAATTGGCATAAATATTTAGTATGTACAGTAATATTTTTCCCTTCATAAGCTTAGCAACATAGCTAAATTTTTTTTACCAACCTCAAATCAGTAAAAACTTATAATTAACAACCTAGGTAATTATTAAACGTAAATATTTGTTTACTCTTTATTATTTTGCACTTTTGTGTTTGTCCTAAATGTTTTACCCATATATTTCTGTTACCTGAAAGATAAGAAACTTCTGGCTAAATCTCTACTACAGGTGTGAAGAAATTACTTCTTTAAACTTATAGTTTTTTTAGTGCAAAAAGGATCTAATTGAATGACCCTCCTTACTTTATATAGAGTTCATACATCTGTATAACCACTCATGTAGTCATCTGTACCTTGTCTTGTTCCAAAAGCAGCTTTCAAAAAGACATAATAAGGGCCAGCTGAGTGGCTCAGTTGGTTAAGAAAAAAAAAAAAATGACATAATAATAGTAAGATAAAAACAATTTTAAGTAAAAAGTTACATGTGTGGGAAAATGAGATGCAGTCATCATAAAGATGGCATCTGAATGCTTGCTGGGAGACCCTGTGCCTTGATGCAGGTTTCAGGCTTGGAACTGACACTTCTCCCATCATCATTAAATGAGGCACATTATTCAGAGGATAAGAACAAACCATTAACTGTGAGAGAGTATCGCCATTCCTGCTACCGACTTTAGAGAGATGTTTCTTCCAGGGGCCCCTTTAAAGAGAAATCTGTGTAATATAGTGAATCTCAAAGAAAAACAACTCCACAGGAAATACTCAGGATGCTCCCCTTTAGGTGCTCCAGTCCAGAATACTCAGCGAAGGCATCTCTGGGTGCTGAAGCATGTGGTGTTTGATTTTGAGATACCTTAGGCACCTAGAAGAATGCATGGACTGCATGTTCTTTAATTAACTCTCCATAAAGATTTCTCTCTGCTAGACTTTTGAAAAGTCCTGAATGGCAGCGAGTGTGAGGTACTACACCCTCTTCAATAGTTTCTGTGTTGTTGGTTATATATGTCATATGCTTTTGGCAGCCGGTTAAAATGGAATCAGGATTGACATTTACACTGAAGGGAAAGGCTGAAGAATGACA
The DNA here is from genome assembly GCF_001890085.2 of Hipposideros armiger. Lineage (NCBI taxonomy): Eukaryota > Metazoa > Chordata > Mammalia > Chiroptera > Hipposideridae > Hipposideros > Hipposideros armiger. The sequence continues at coordinate 525,384 of NW_017731872.1, forward strand.
TGTCCCCAAGGAGAAGGTTTTTCTGGTTCTGTACAGTTGAACCCAAACAGTGTCTATATCCCAGAAATTTACTTACAACGTTAATTTGTGGTCTGCTTCAGTACACATACAAATAGCTGATTGAGGCCTTTAGTTCTGTACTATGGAAGGTGGCCAAAATAATTTAGCTCAGCCATTAATGTCTAAGATAAAAAGGAAAGGAAAATTATTTTTGGTATGCCCTAGCAAGCATAGCACTTGTCCTACAACTGCTCTTGTCCATTAAGTTAGAGGCAGAAGAAAGCTCAGTAAGATCCATCATCATCCTTGTGTTCCTGACAGAATTTCCTGCCTTGTGATAAAATTTGTAATAAGTGATTAATATAGTAGAAATGGCTGTTCTTAAAATCTAGCTGCTCCTCAGATGCCACACCATCCTGAAATCTCACTCACAACTCATCTGAAGCCAAATTAACATGTGCTAAACTTTTTTTAAAATCAGAAATTATGTAAATTGAAAACAGATGCAATGTTTTGTACATACTTTTGGACCTATCAGTGGCATTTTTTCCCTAGCCCTTTCCTGTGTGAAGGGCCTTCAGGCTGTCCTTTACTTCTTGACTTAACTTACTCATGGAGCTTCATGGACTTCTTTTTAATCTAATAGATGTATGAGTAAGTCCCATGCATGCCAGTGCAAGGAACTGACCCAAAAGCCTATCACGGTTCCTGTTTACAGGAGTCTGTTAGATGTCTTACTTCACCCTGGAGGAGCTTGTCAGTCCTGTGAGAACAGCTCTGCCTTAGTCAGTTGATGGTATGGTACATGATGGCTAAAAGTAGGCTTTTGTGAAAGGAACAATACCAAAGCATTAAATGTATATTAAACATGTTAATGTATGTATAGTGTAGTACCTACCTAGATTATGGATTTGTGTTTCTTTTGTTCTCCTCATCCTCATCTTGGTGTCCTGCATAAAATTATAATTCTTCTCACCACAAATAGCTCCTACTACTCCTTTGTAAAGATGTTGCAGCATAGTTCATGATAAAGAGGTGTGCTGTCTGTTTAGAAAAACGTCTTGCTAATTTCTTGCCCACTATGAAGTGTCCGAAGAGGCAGACAGAGGCGGTGACTCAATAGATGCTAGGAGAGGACTCAGAAACAGTCTGGGAAATGATGCTGCCCTACTAGGTGCTCTTTCTGTGCAGTACTTGCCTGTTCCCTGTCCCACTTTGGAGGAGAAGGTGCTTGTTGAAAAGGGAGATTTGAAGTGAGCTGTTTTTCCAGAGTACAGAGAAATAATGAATATATAATTTGAAGGGCAATATTCTCATTGAGTTAATGGGTTTTCCCTCAGTTGCAGATAGGAATGATAATTAATAAATTAAAATTATTTTTTTCTGTGGTCCAAAGTATTACTTCATTCCAACTTGATAGTTTTAGATTTCTAAGCTCTGTATTTTTCAATATATTTATTCATTCATTCTAGTTTCTCATAAGCCTGCTTACATACTTTACCTATTTTTTGGTTCGGATTTTAGTATATTTTTCTTATTAATTTGTGTATAATTTTTGTATAATAAAGGTGTAACTCTTTCTATTTGTATAGTTCCTTTTTAAAACTAGAAATGGAGCCCCCACCCACCTTGGTAGCTCTGCTACTTGAAAATTACAACATTTCTTTAAAAATAAAAAATAAATAAAAATTAAAACTTTTTTTTTTTTTAAAGATTTTTATTGGGGAATTGGGGGATGGGAACAGCACTGGGGAATTGGGGGAAGGGGAACAGACAAGTTGCNAAGATTTTTATTGGGGAATTGGGGGATGGGAACAGCACTGGGGAATTGGGGGAAGGGGAACAGACAAGTTGCTGTCGTTTTTTTCTTCAGACTAGTTGTGGAGAACGTTGCTTCACTGGCCCAAGTTGGCACCATCATTGCGCTGTTCCCGGGTGAGGCAGATCAGTCGACGGCTTCTGGACGGCCACTCACTGCGGCTACTGGCCGCTCATGCTGGCTGCTGGCTACACACGGTAGCCCATGGCAACCCACTGCCACAGGGGCTGCAGCCTACGCTGTCGCTGGTGACTCAGGGCAGCCCAGCTCCACGTTGAGCTGTTGTTCAGCATCTTACCTGTAGAGGGCAATGTCACTGGCCCTCATATGTGGAATCCAAACTGGGGCCCTCTGGCATCCCAAACCAGCTCTTAACCAACTGAGCCACTCGGCCGGCCCTAAAACTTTTTTAAATGACTTTTTTTTTCTAGGCAAGTCTTTCCCGGTCAGTATACTTGTGGAAGGCTTTTCTCATGTGTGCTGATAGCCAAAGATCTTAGCTTTTATTTTGAGATAAAGCTCAGCAGCTTTCCCACAAGGGGGACAGGGCATAGACCACAGCTTAAGAAATTTAACTTCTGATATTCAAAACTTGAAAGAAATATCAACTCATGTACTTATTCTCTAATGAGGAGAGGATTCATATACTTTCAAAGACTGAAGGATTTTCTTATTACCAGCCAGCTGGTATTCATATGTCTATTCTACTTGCACTGTAACTTTTTCAAAGTCAGGTTAATTCATTATGTTGTTTAAAAGACAGCTTTGTGCAGATGAGCCTCTTAGAGTAAAAAACCTGGGCAATGTTCCTAGGACCCTTTGTATACTTGAAAACTAGGTATTTGAGCTATGTATGGTATTGACTTAATGAATTGTTAATCTGAATTTTCATTGATTAATGTTGTATAAGACAAATAATACCTATACATATAGTATAAATAATAAGGGCATCTGAGGAGCTGTAATAGAGAGATTAAACCAAAAAGCTTCTCTTTTATCAGCCTTCAGTGTGTGTTTTCAGAAATGTAGAGTTCCAGGACTGTGGAGAGACAATTTCAGGCTGCTAACATGACATGTGTAATCAGTCATCTCTAAACATTGCAGTTGGTGTTAATTGGCTTTGTTTTTATAATTGTAGCAATACCCATTGAGGAAAACTACATTTAAAATCTATAATTGTTTTTAGGCTTCAGAAACTAGCTTTAAGAAATAATTCTGCGTCTACAGCCCAACACTTACGACTGCTTATCAGAGGACAAGATCAGGACTGCTTTCAGGTTTGTCGAGTGAATGGTTTTGTTCTGTTTTATGTTTTGTTTGGGTCCAGAACACTTCCATATATAGACCATTTTGTGTTTTTGAAGAGTTTGTGTTAATGGTGTGTTGTATTTGTGCTATGCTTTGTTTTATTCAGTGATTGTTTTTAAATTGTAGCTTCAGCACACTTTTGGTTCAGAAGAGCGACTAACCAATAACTATGAGATCAGAATCCATCCAAAAGAAGACATTAACATCTCTGTATTATTTGCACCTACTCGATTATCTTGTATGTTGGCTAAACTAGAAATTAAACAACTTGGAATTCGATCACAGCCAGGCATTAAGTTCACGGTAAGATAATTTTACTGCTTTTTTCCTTCCATACTCTGCTTTTTATAAATCAAAATATATGATTGCCTAGATTTACAGACAAGTTGGAGAGTAATTATGTATTTTGTAAAATTGTTATGTTATAAAAGCAGACACCATAGTATTTCTCTTAGTAATAATCTTTTTTTTTTTTAAGATGTCACTTTTCCTCTTTTTCTTTTTTTTTTTTTAAAGCTTTTTATTGGGGAATTGTGGGAAGGGGAACAGACAAGTTGCTGTCCTTTTGTTCTTCAGTCTAGTTGTGGAGGACGTTGCTTCACTGGCCCAAGTTGGCACCTTCATTGCGCTCTTCCCGGGCGAGGCAGATCAGTCGCCGGCTTCTGGATGGCCGCTCACAGCGGCTGCTGGCCGCTCACGCTGGCTGCTGCTGGCTACACACGGTAGACCATGGTAACCCAGTGCCACAGGGGCTGCAGCCTACGCCGTCGCCGGCGACTCACGGCAGCCCAGCTCCAGGTTGAGCTGTTGTTCAGCATCTTAGCTGTAGAGGGCAGTGTCACTGGCCCTCATATGTGGGATCTGAACCGGGGCCCTCTGGCATCCCAAGCCAGCTCTTAGTAACGCGCCACTCGGCCGGCCCAGTAATAATCTCTTCTAATGCTTTTAAGTTTCATTTCAGTTTGAGAATTTTGAAATGCACCTAACTTTTCAGGTACACATTTTTGGGCAAATCCTGATCAAACTACTTCAGGTACTACTGTCTTTCCAAGTAAATTTTATTCAGTCAATTCAAAATATCTATTGACACCATATGCTAGACTCTGTTTCGGATACTAGAAATACAAAGACAGGAGTTTTTATATTTTGTTCATTCCCACCATAATTTTAAAAAAAGATTTCAAGTCATTTATTTAGATATGTTCAGAGCACTAAGAAATAAGAGTGATAAATCATTGAGAAAAGGAACATGAAACTCAGGCTCCATTAAAGTGCATACCTTAAAAATACACAGTTGTTTGACAGTAGGGCTGGGACTAAAATTTTGGTTCATTTCCTAGTGTCAAAGAGGGAGTGTGATAAATTACAAGGTTAACAATACCTAAAAGGTTTTGTTTATTTGTTTTTATTAGATATTTATGACAAATCTAAATTTATTTGATGCTGGAGCTTGACATATTCTCTCTGTAGCTCTTCTGTTGGCCCCATGCACTACAGTGGGCAAAATTTTTTAAAGATGTAAATGCATTTTTAGAACTAACATCTTCACATATGAGCCCAGGACACAATGCAGAGTACTGCATACTCTGATGATCTGGCTTCAAGTAAGGATCGAGTTGTTTGTGGGGAGGACTAAATGCGCTGTATCTTTCAGACTGTCCTGAATATATTTTGATTAGTTTCAGGTTTACTAGCCAAGATTTTGAGGTTATTTCTAAGTTAAGAATCTCAGGAAAACTAATGATTCCCTGGTGGGTTAGGGCAGAACTGTTAGATTTGATAATCCAACCAAGCAGGAATTCGGGTTGATGCTCTCTTAAGACAAACCAAGATCCTGGTAGGAATCCTGCCTAGGTAGGTGCCACCCGTCTTCCCTCAGATGTGGGCTGAACGAGACCTGAAGTGCACAGAGTATGGCTCTTATCTCACAGGACTTAGATCATTAACTTTGATGTATCTTCGTGGAGATAAGTAGCCTGGTACAGTGGTGGAAGAGCGCTTAACTCTAGGGATGAGAGAGTCTGAAACAGCCCTGCCTCTGTTCTTCACACTCACCGTGGACCAGTTATTTCACTTGCACATGCTTCATTCCCTTATCTGAAATGCAGTTGTCACCTCAACTTCCTGGTGTGGTTCTGAGGAACAAATGAAAGTAGTTTTGCTTTGTGTACCATAAAGCATGATGGGAACTACGATAAAAATGTATGTATTGCATGCTGAGTATATTCCAGGTACTACTCTTAATCATTCCATGGATTATCACATTTTACTTCAAAACAACTTCTGAGATCATACCACTATCTCCATGTTACACATGTGGATACTGAGGCCTGTAGTGATGCCTGCCTGTGGTCATGTACCTTAGACACCAGTACTTGATCCAGGACCAGTTCACATTCAGGCTACCTGACTACAGAGCCCTTGTATATCTGTTGTGCAGACTGTAGGTGTTCATACTGCCTCTCTGTTTTCTAGTGCTTTAGAGCAGCAGTACTCTCTCAGAGGCCATTCAACCCTTCAGGGGACATTTGGCAATTTCTGTAGACAGTTTTGGTTGTCATAACTGGGGATGGGAAGAGGGTGCTACTGGCATGAAGTGGGTAGAGGCCAGGGATGAGGCTAACCACCCTTCAATGCACAGGATGGCCCCCACCACAATGAATGATCCGACTCAAAATGTCCACAATTCTGAGGTTAAGAAATCCTGCTCTAGAATGATAGTTTTTCCTCTTCAGTCTTTGGATTTATTAGCATTAGATTACGTTTAATTTAATCATTCTTCTTAAGGTTTTACTAAGTAGTTGTTTGTGATTCCTTAGGCTTTGAAAATATAGGAAGAATACTTATACTGAGTGTTTTTAAAACCTAACTTTTGGGCTGGCCGAGTGGCTCGTTGGTTAAGAGTTGGCTTGGGAGCGCGAGCTCTGAGCAGCAGGGCCGCCATTTGGATCCCACATGAGCCACTGATGCTGCGCCCTCTACAGCTAAGATGGTGAACAAATGCTCGCTCTGGAGCTGGGCTGTCATGAGTGGCCGCTGACGGCATAGGCTGCAGTGGGACTGCAGTGGGCTGATGTAAGCTACCGTAAGTGGCTGGCAGCCGGCGTGAGCTGCCGTGAGCAGCCGTGAGTGGCCGTCCAATGGCCGGCGACCGATCTGCCTCAGCCAGGAAGAATGCAATGATCACAATACCAACATGGGCCAGTGAAGCAACGTCCTCCACAACTAGACTGAAGAACAAAAGGACAGCAACTTGTCTGT
>NW_017731872.1:532481-546499 GCF_001890085.2 Hipposideros armiger
GGGCAGTGTCACTGGCCCTCATATGTGGGATCCGAACCGGGGCCCTCTGGCATCCCAAGCGAGTTCTTAACCATCGCGCCACTCGGCCGGTCCAACAAGGAATTCTTTGTAACCTATTTTAATAATTAGGAATGAAAGATCATTTTTAAAGGTGTACATTTTATAGGGTATGAAAAGTTTGTTTTCTAACAGGATACCTATTTTCCTACATTCTTATTTATAGAGCCTATTCTGTGAATCCTTGTTACTTGGTGCTGAGCCCTGTGGAAGCAGCCTGGCTTAGCGATGGCACTAGTCAGCACCCACAGCCTGCCTCTAGTCTATACCCCTGCTACCAGTGTTTGTCCTCTGAGAGGTGTTTGAATCCTTGGCTTCTATTTGGTCCCTTGGCACGTTTCTCTCTCATTCTGCTAGACCAAAAGCTAACAGGATTATGTGACAAGACTTTTCACCCAAAACATTTCATTTCAAAAATTCAGAATTACTGTAAAGTTGAAAACATTATATGGTGAACTCACATACCATACCACTTAGATGCTACAATTAATGTTTTGATGTAGTTCTTTTATTACATATCTAGCCATCAATTCATTTACTTTTTATGCACTTCAAAGTAAATTACAACATGTACATTTCACCCTAAACACTTCTTAGGTAAGCATATCTATATTACTATATTACACTAATCTTTTTATTCCTTTATTATCTAAGATTGGCTTTTATGACAATGAAATAACTTCTTAGCATATTGGAAGGAAAATAATTTTGCAGCTCTTTGTTTTTCTCTTAAGACAGAGACTTTAATACTGGACTGGAAGTTGGATAACTTCTAGTCAAAGTACACAAAGAATAATAATTTTAATTGTATTAAATCTGTATGCATTGTCTTCACTGACCATAATTTATTTAATCTTCTGCTTTCTGCTAACATAAAAGTAATTTTGGAGATATATAATTTTTTGTGTGTGTATGTGTGCTTTCAGATACCTTTGTCTGGATATGGAGGAACAAGTAATCTTATTTTGGAAGATGTTAAAAAATTATCTGACAGTTACATGGTAACAATGAATGACTTAATACCTGGCAAAGAAAGTAAAGTTGTTTTTTCTATTCGAAACACTGGCTCTCGGGCAGCTTTTGTTAAAGCAGTAGGTTTTAAGGATTCTCAGAAAAAAGTTTTCCTGGATCCTAAAGTATTAAGGATTTTTCCAGATAAATTTGTGCTTAAGGAAAAAACACAAGAAGTAAGTACAAAAATCTCTGCACTAAAAATATAAACTAATTTTTAAGTTAAGTTAATAACTGCATTTTATGGCTAAAAACTAAAATAATATTTGAAATGTATATAGGAATAGAAATACTTATCTTGGAAATGCAATACATATGCATTCATGTCTATATTGACTGTTAGGCTCATATAACAGTTTATTCAGAATAAAGTAACTTATTAAAAATATTTAATATGTAATTTTGATTATTTTGCTTGGCATCAGGTTGTTACTATAGTATATAATCCATCAGAAAGAGAGAACAATTATAAGACTGCAACAGAACTGTCAACTATATACTTCTTTGGTGGAGATGAAATTTCAAGGCAGCAGTACCGAAGGTAGGTTACTTATGTCAGATGGTATTGGGAACTCAGATGGTATTCAGCAGAAATAATGAATCCTTAAAGGATGGTTTACGGGGAGCTGGCCGAGTGGCTCAGTTGGTTAAGAGCGCGAGCTCTGAGCAACAGGGTCACCGGTTTGATTCCCACATGGGCCAGTGAGCTGTGCTGGAGCTGAGCTGCTGCTGGCAGGATGTCTCAGCTGGTGAGAGCATGTGCTCCTAACAAGGTTGCCGGTTGGACTTCTGCATGGGATGGTGGGCTATGCCCACCCCGCAACTAAGATTAAACACGACACCTTGAGCTAAGTTGCTGTCGGGTGGGCGGATGGCAACTGGACTTGGAGCTGAAGTAGCTCTGCCCTTCACAACTAAGATTGAAGGACAACAACTTGGCTGTTCTCCTTCCTCAATTCCCCAATACTGTTCCCCTTCCCCAATAAAAATCTACAATTAAAAAAAAAAAAGGTTTAGGACTTGGAATTGATAGAACATGTTTCACTACTTATATTAGTGAACTGGTAGATGAAAAGCTTGGTAAAATTTTTGTAGCTGATAAGCTACCATAATGTAAGGAAGAAAAATGCCTGTAGGAAACTCCTCTGTATTTTCAGTGTGCCTTCTTTTCTGGACATTGTATTGTGCCTCTTCTCCTTTACTCAAGTAGGAGCCTCAGACTTCATAATAGGATCATCTTTGTGTGGCGGTAGATTGATTTCAGAAAAGATTTAAGAACTGAAAGTATATTGTCATAACACACCTGGCTTATTTGGAGTATTTCTGGGAATATTGTGAATTACTTGAAAGGATCAAGTTATATTTTAGAAATGTGTAGGATGTTTAGCTTAGCTAGCTACTTAAAACATGTATACTAGAAAATTTGGTTCATCTAGTTTAAATATAGTTTAATATGCTGAAGTGTCAAATTTAGATGTTTAGGTATTATTTAAACATAAGTAACACTCTTGCATGTTAAATTCAGGGTATTTATATTTCAAAATTTTGTTTCCTATCCTAGAAGACCTGAATATAAAATAGTGTGAAGTTCACAACATTTCATCAGTTAGTAGGAAATCATTAACTCCCAGTAGGAGAGTGGTATATGCATATACCAGTCTTCTTCCAACCCTTTGTGCTCTGCTGTTTTATTCTGATATATAATGTAGGAAATTTTGTTTTGCTTTTAATCTGTTGAGGATTAGTGGAATGTTTAAAAAGAGAGAGCTTAGTAATAAGTTGCTACATGATGTTAGAACAGACCCAGTGTGAAGAGCTCAACTTTGAAAATGGTTTTCTTTCTCAAGTAAGTACAGTATTTTAGAAATAAAAACTGACATTGGGAGAAATTGGATTACCAGGTTTGGTTTTTATTTTTGTTTTCCCCTTTCTTTCTACTGGGATATAGAAGTTGGGATATTGTTTTAGAACCCCTCTATGCCACAGATTTAGAGTAATGAGATTTCTCTTGTTGGTGAACATCTGAGTATTACAGTGAAATTTACATTTCAGTTTTTACACCTTAAAGGTTCTCTAGAAGAGACCAGATAAACATAGTTATATGGTACTTTTGAATGCCTCCCTTTGATGTTTTATATGTATCATTTTCTTGGCATATTCTTTTTATTCTGAGAGAAATTTCTAACTGTGACCAAATTATCACAAATAATGAGAATGTAAGACCTGAAAAAAAATCTAATTTTATTCTTCTTTCTACTCTTATATTAAGGAGTTCTTGTTTTGATATTAATATTTAACCGAAATCGATGGTTGTACTACCATGTATAACTTTTAAAACAACTTCCAAAACAGGTTTTCTTTTTTAAAGTTACTTATATTAGGATTTAAAACATGAGATCTATGTACTAATATGAAGGTCGGACAATTAAGTTTGCGAACTCATCCTAGAAAAAGTGCTATATACCTCATTGCTGAATATCGTTACGGTAACCTTCAAAGTACTCCCCTTGGGAAGTTATGCACCAACACCAGCATCTAGCCCACACTTCAAAGCAATTCTGGAACTCTTTTTCTGGAATGGCCATCAGAGCTCTTGTCGTATTACCCTTGATTTCCTGAATGTCATCAAAATGTCTTCCTTTCAATATTTCCTCTATCTTCGGGTAAAGAAAGAAGTCATTGGGGGCCAGATCAGGTGAGTAGGGCGGGTGTTCTAATACAGTTATTTGTTTACTGGCTAAAAACTCCCTCACAGACAGTGCCATGTGAGCTGGTGCATTGTCATGACGCAAGAGCCATGAATTGTTGGCAAAAAGTTCAGGTCATCTAACTTTTTCCACGCAGCCTTTTCAGCACTTCCAAGTAGTAAACTTGGTTAACAGTTTGGCCAGCTGGTACAAATTCATAATGAATAATCGCTCTGATATCAAAAAACGTTAGCAACATCGTTGCAACAGGTTCGCGAACTTAATTGTCGGACCTTGTGTATCATGCTGTTGGTGGGATTTGCTAATAAAAATCTAAGGTCATTTTATATGTAAAACCACTTTTGAATAAAAATCTCTCCTGGCAGAGCTCTGTTACATAAACCGGGGATTCTAGAACAGATACTTCCAGAGCATAGTGTGCTGCAGAATATTGATTTTGCAGAAGCATTTCAAAATGAGCTACTAGTAACTGAAGGTAAGAATTTCAACATGTCTTAAATCTTTTGGGTCATTTGTAAGTTCAGTAATGTGATATAAGGAGGAAGAGTATTAGTTTGGATATGGCATCAGGCTGAGTTTGAGCCACAGTTCTATATGACTTTGGACAAATTATACTGAAATTTAGTTTTCTTATCTATTAAATGAGAAATAATAATAATAATAATAATAATAATAATAATAATATCTAACTTCTAATCCAAACAGAAGTATTGTGAAGATAAAATGAGAGCACTTTGCTTGTAAATGTTAGATACTATTAATAAATTATTGCACCTATTCTGTGGGTAGACTTTTTTTTTTTAAGATTTTATTGTGGAATTGGGGAAGGGGAACAGTGTTGGGGAATTAGGGAAGGGGAACACCCAAGTTGTTGTCCTTCAATCTTAGCTGTGGAGGGCGCAGCTAGCTTAGCTCCAAGTCCAGTCTGCATCCATCGGCAGCTCAGCTCCGGTGCAGCTCACTGGCCCATGTGGGAATCAAACCCATGACCCTGTTGCTCAGAGCTCACGCTCTTAACCAACTGAGCCTCTCGGCCCTGTGGGTAGACTTTTAAGCAGGAGGAGGAGAATGGTTATTATTAAATTCAAATTAATTACTATTTAAGATTTAATGATTGCAAACTTACACTGATTTTGAGATTTCTGTGCTTTTGTGCCTACTGTATGGTTATGGAGGATGTAGCAAAAAAATTCCTAAATAAACAGTGGCGAGTAACTCTGACATAGATGTTTAGCCCTATTTGAGCTAAACAATTTAAGTATTTGATGGTGTTTGTTACTAATACAAAAGATAGGTATTCAGACATATATACTGTGTAAAAACGTACAGATTTTCACCACAGTATTGTGTATAATAGCAAGAAGTTAGAAGTAATGTAAATGCCCAAGAGTAGGGGATTGTTTAATTATTCATTGTAATATTTTGAAGCTATTAAAACAATGATGTGATTCTATAGTAATGACATGGAAAGCTCTTCATTTATTAAGAAAAACTTTATTTTAAAATTTGCATAATATTTCATTTTGGTATAAAAATAATTTAATGTGTTCATATATATCTACATAGGTAAAATTGCAGGAGTATACACACCAAAACATTAATAGTGGTTATGTTTGGTAGTAGAATTTCAGGTGATAGTGTTTTTCTCCTCTATTTTGTTTTCTAGTTTTTAAATGATGAAGTATGTATTGTTTCTAAAATACGAAATGATAAACGAAAAGGATACTTATGCCTATGCAGAGATGATGTAGACTGTGTGATCTTTTCAGTAATTAAGAGTCTAGATCATTTGCTCAAAGGGAAGGTAGTGGTGGGTGTTGGTTAAAAATAATGAAGATTTGACATGGATCTTGTCAGTAGTGTGTTAAAGTAGCAGAATATGGAAAGAACCTTGGATTTGGAGTTGAAACTCAATTCTAGGCCCATCTCTACCACTTCCGCTCCTTTGAGCTTCACCTTCCTTATCGCTTCCTCACAAGAAAGATCCCAATAAAAGAGTTAAACTAAACTATGCTATGTAGTTGGAACACAAGCACTTAGTAACATATTGCAACAGCAGTGAAGACTGTGATTGAAAGTAGGTATCTTGAATTTGTAGCAATTCAGAGCTTGGCACAGTTTCATGATTCATTCAGCAACATTTCATTCATTAATTGAATGGGCATGTGTTGAAAGTACAGGGTGCCACTCTAGAGAGGTAAAACATGCAGTGCTTGCCCTTCATGGGCTTACAGGCTCAGGAGAAGACAGACGATTAAGGTACAGTATGAAACGTGCTATGATAGATCTATGTTTAGGAATCTGGGAGAGCACAGAAGGGTACCCTCCTTAGAATGAGGAATCTTGAAAAACGAGGAGGAGTTGACAAGGTGGAGAAGATGGGGACCAGAGTGGGGAAGGATGTTTGAGGGAGAGGAATCTGCATGTACAAAATTCAACAAATGTGTTATATTAAGGATCATGTTTATAAACCCAACCAAGAGATAAGTAACCTGCAGAGATGATGGGGTTGAGTTGGGATTTCAGGAGGTTTTGGGGCTCCAGTTTCTACCTGAAAGGATACTGGATTCTTCAAGGTGGTATATTTATCATCCAGATGAAGGTAGGAAACAATCCCACTTTAATTTAATATAGTACATCACCTGTGAGAAGGTGCGGTTGAAATTTCTACATGATTATTTTGAATAACATTAGTTTTAGCATATTACTATTACAGTTATTTATAATCTCGCTTTTGCAAAATGTGTAATTAGTGGCAAATATTTTCACAGTTGATTTAAACTTTTGAGTCATATGTCTTAGTTATTGTAAACTTCAACTTATACTTACATGTTCTTTTAAAATTTCCATTTAAAAAATATAATTCTTAATATCTATTCATAAATAGAACACAAACATGTTCCATAAAATTTCTTGTGCATACAAATTCAAGTGGACTAATCTAGAGATGTTAACCTCCAGCACTAATTTATTAATCTATAATATTTAATTAATATTTCCTGGTTTCTAGATTTGCTTCAGTTAAATGTCTGTGAGACTGCCACTTACAAATTGTGTACTCTTAACCTCCTTTGTGCTTCAGATTCCTCATCTTTGGTGTGGAGATAATAATGCCTACCTCAAAGAGTTGTGAAAACCAACTAGGTTACTATATACAAAGGGATTAGAACAGTTCCTGGCCCACAGTAAGCTTTATATAAATGTGCCACATATATCTTTAAAAACATTCTATTTTAATGCTCACGACAACCCAATGAGATAGATTGTTACTCCATATTATACTTGAGGAAACTAAAGCTTAGAGAGGTTAGGTTGCCAAAGGTTACATAGCAAATGATTGGTAAGGTTGTAGTTCAAATCCAAAGCCAGAGCTTGAGCTGCTAATCATTGATACTAAACTGCCTATAATTTCATGCTAGTCAATAGTATTAAAAATCAAAATGTCACCTACCCCCAACCTAAGAGAGTAGTATTTTGTGGCTATAAACATAAATTTATCTGTTATTTTATGGCGTGATTATGTGGATTCATGTATTTTAAACATTATTTTCTATTTCAGTGTATGATCTTCCCCAACGACCTACTGATGTTCAACTCTTTTATGGAAACATGCGTAAGATTATACTTTCAGTAATTGGAGAATTCAGAGAGTACATTTCTAGCAGAGAATTTCTTCATTCTTCTTCCAAAGCTAACTTAGAATCTAAAAGGTAAAACAAACAAAGCATCTGTCACCAGATTTCAAGATTATTTGATTCATAGTTTAGCTGATTCTTTTTCTGTACTGTATTAATTTTTTTGTCTCAAAATGTTTATTTCACTTTTGGTTTAAGTTTAAATAATTTCAAATCTACAGAAAAGCTAAAAAATATTACAGAGAACTCCCATATGCTACCTATACTGACATTCCCCAGTTAACATTGTACCACATTTTACCTATTATTCTTTATGTATATATACCGTATTTCCCCATGTATAAGGTGCTCCCATGTATAAGACGCACCTTAATTTTGAGGCCCGAAATTTGGGAAAAAGTGTATTACATAAAAATATTGAACTCAAGTTTTATTCATCATAAAATTCATACAACTCCTCATCACTGTGAAAACTCCCAACCATTAGCTTGTCCTCATCTGTGTCTGCTGACGAATCACTGTCTTCGTATATTGCCTCGTCCTTAGTGGGAAATGCAAGTAAAAAAAAATCTACAATCACTATATAAGACTCACCCAGTTTTTAGACCCCAAATTTTTCGAAAAAGGCTGCATCTTATACATGGGGAAATACGGTAACTTTTTTCTGAGCCAGTTAAGGGTAAGTCGATGACTAAGTTTTTCTAAAAACATGGGTGTTGTACATAGCGATGGTAAACCCATCAAAATTAGGACATTAATATTAATACAGATAGTACTACCATCTAGTCCACTGATTTTATTCAAATTTTCCCAGTTCCCCAATAATGTCCTTATAGTTAAATCAAAGAAACTTTCTTTTTCCCCTTCCTCTTTTGGTCTTGAATCTAAGATCACAGGTTGCATTTAAGTAGCCTGTTTCTTTAATCTCTTTCAAAGAACAGTTCCTTAGTCTTTTTTTATCTTTCCTGATTGAGATAACACAGAGGATTGGATTATCAAATCAGATCTACAGAATCAAAGATATTCACCAGAATTAAGCTTTGCTAAGTAATATTTTTAGGTGAAACATGAAGAAATCCAAATTGCTGATGGTGCTTCTTAGGTCCTTTTCGCAACCTTAATTTTCTACTCTGGCTCAAATTTAATGCAAGTTGTGCATGTGATCTATCACTTACACAGAAAGGGGAGCCATTTCAATCATGAAAGCTCACTATGCTTTGATAATTATATAGCTTATGTGATATTTTTGCAAACATCTATGCCGCATAAATTTATTGGGTTGTCGGAAAAGTCATGACGTGTTTTTTCTTTCTTTTTCGTTGCAAAATGCATCATGACTTTTCCAACAACCCAATATAAATTTCAGATTTCTTTACTATCAACAATTCTAGACCAACCAGGAATATCTTATTAAAAACATTCTGTAGATAAGGACACTACTGTGTTTGCTAGGAGATGTCATTAGCAAGTTTACTAGGGGATTTGACCAAGTCATTTTTTATCCCCCTAGGCATTCCATGGTTTAAAAAAAAAAAAGGAGAAAATAGGCTGCAGGCCAGCGGCTAACCCATTTCTTAACAATAACCTTGATGTTTTTATAGAGTACATATTATTTTGTAAAATATTCCTCAGTTTCAGTAGATTCAGAACACCACAGAAATGATGCTGTTTGTTTTCTTAGTGCATCATCTCAGGTGTTAAACAATGCTGATTTGTCTCATTATAGAAATATTTTATCACTTAGTTAAAATGGTGTTTGCCAGTTTTCTCCACTGTAAAGTTACTTAACATCTCATAGGGAGATACGTGGAGATGAATTATCTTGTTCCTCCTCATTCTTAGCTCCCACCGTGATGATTGTTGCCAGAATCATATCAAATGGTGATTTTCTACTTCCATCTTTCTTTCTACATTTATCAATTGTCTTTCCACTATGAGGAAGAGATTTATTTTCCATTTTTTATGTACTTATTCAATACCTTTGTTAGGGCAGACTCATGGGTTCAGTATTAATTATTTACTATCATTATTTGGTCTCTCAATCTGGCTCCTTGATCCCTTTGATGTGCCCACATAATTCTTTGAGCACTTCCTTATTCAGTGCCACAACAGGATATTCTAGGCTCTTCTTATACTTTCCATGTCCAAGCCCTAGAGTAGTTATTGGGACTTCTCTTAGAAGTCCTGGTTCCTTTAGTAGAGAATGGAATTGAAACCAAGATATGGGTAGTAGGTGTGCTATTGCTTTTGAGATGTCATTACTTCTAGACCCCCTCAGTGGACAGAGCTAGGAAATAAATGCATTTATATATAAATCCATATGTATCCATAAGTGTCTATAAATATGTTAAAACCAGGAGTTAACACTTATACCTCCAGTTCTAATCTGACAATGCAGTGTATTTTTTTCTTCATTTCCCTAATTGTACCTTTTTTCTGCCTATACTGAGAAGCCTGGCCCTAATATCCTCAATATGTTTACATTTTACTCAGTCCTCCTGTTTTTAACCAGTCTTCTCATCACATGGGCTATCTTCCTGGGCCCATATTGTCTGAAAGTCCTCTGCAAGTCCCAGTATTACCAACTGAGAGCTCACTGCTGACTCACACCCACCCCACCCCCATCACCCCAGTGCTGTAGCTCATGGCGGATTGCTTTCTTTTCCCTATACTTCTAATGTTAATTTTCTTCTAAGATACTCAAAGGAAGAATTAAAGATAGTAGTTACATATGTTAAAAATTACCTTGAAAATCTCTTACTGTGAGGAACTGGTTCTTAGGAAGCTAAAAAGCCAAGAGTCAACATTTTTATTTTTAAAAATTATTTCTAACTTTTGGCTGGTGCCTCCATTATTTCTCTGGGGTAGTAGAGATCTGTTTTGAAAATGAGGAGTGAGAGGGCAGCCGGTAAGGCTGAAGAGAGGGATTTCTCTGTCTGTTGAGTGGTGACTTGAAATAAAGATGTTGTTTCACTGTAGGGTAGGAGAATGTGGGTACTGCACAGCTGAACTTCAATTAAGTCATGTGCTTTCATGATTATAAAATTTATTTGAATTACAATTTTTTTGTAATCTAAGGCTTATTAGAAAACACTGTTTCCATACTTAATAAAAATTTCTTAAAGTTTATTTGCATTTTTTACCATGGTATTTTTCCTAGAAGACTTTCTTGTTTTGAAGATTTTTGGTGTTAGCATCATGAAACCAGTTATAATTGTGCTATTATAGATACGTTAAGAGTTCCATTGTTTTTTTTCTTTTAATTCTTAATATTGGGTAATTTTCTAGTAAATCCTTTTAAGAGATCTCAGATGGCATGCAGAAGTCAAGGCATGATTGAAATTAAATCGTTGAGTAATTAAAGATTAGCATAATAATATTTAACCTATACTGACTTTCTTTTTTGAACATTAATAATACACACTGTGAAGGATTTTTATTCACTGAAAAATACACAGTATGTAATGCACTTTTAGTTTTAATTTTATCTAAATGTTTTTAGATTTATGAAGATTTAATATAAAAACATGACAATCTAGCTTTTTATCATTTTTAATTTTTTTTTTCTTTCTGTAGAGAATCTGATAGTCCTTGGAAACATGGTGGCAATGTTTCTTTGGATGTTTTACCAGTTAAAGGTCCTCAGAGTTCTCCACTTTTTTCACAAGCTGTTCACTCACCTCAAGATAAATCATCCTCTGAAGAAATATGGACTGTCCAACCTGAACACTTGATTTTGGTAGCCCCTTCTACTTGTGAGTATGTCAACGATGACACAACAGGAATGCACTCTGAAACCCAGGGCTGTTCTTACTCCGTACCCATGGCTTATCTAGGATGTATCCATGGACTTAATACAAATGTGACCAGTGGCTTTCACAGATCCTCCTCTCATCTACTAGAGACCTAAATCAGATTTGACCAGAGCATTGTTCTGACACAAGGCCGTGGTCCTCAGTTCCTGTATGGCAGAGCCACTCATGATCCATATCCTCTGCTCCAGAGAATTCATTTGGCACTCTTTTACCCTTAACATTGATATAGTTGGTTCCGAGTAGGAACAAATCTGGTACCTATGTATGCGCCCAAGATAAGATCAGGTGGTAACAATTTTCAGATTTCCTTTTTCCCTGTACCTTTGTCCAGTATTGAATTTTGTTCAGTATCTTTGTAATTACCTATAGTAAACAGATGGTCTTGCTTTACCAGGGATTTGAAATTCGTGCAATTGGGTAGTTGAGAAAGCAAAATGCGCTGGTTTACTAGTGTACTTATTTAGAATTTATTTTTACTGTTTATTAATTTTGTCTTTTTTTGGCTAATGCTTTATAAATGTAAGTAACATTTATCTGATATTATAGGTGACCTGGCAAAAACTGGACGTTTCCAGATTTTAAATAATTCTGTTAGGTTACTGAAATTTGAGCTGTATTGGCCAGCACATTGCCTTACAGTAACACCACAACATGGATTTATCAAGCCAGAGTAAGTATGACTTCCCTTTCCTCTGGGTGTTATTCACATGCTAGCACGGTGACTTTTTAAGGAACAAATAATATGCCATTTTAATTTATTCAGTAGTATTTTGCTGTGTGCTAACTCTGTACAGAGCTCCACGTGTGATACAGTTAGTTCAAGACTTGTGCTTCTTTGTGTAATAAAGACCATGTCAACAGCCAGTTGTAGGAGATAGCCTAAAAGGGTCAAGAAAGACGTGAGGTGGGAGAGAGAGTTACTGGAGTAGAAGACATCAGAATGTTATCTGATATATTACTCTGCCTTCCAAGTTACAAAGCCAGAAATACAGTTGGGCCTGTGATGAGGACCGTTGGTCTCTAAAGCCCAGACGACTCTGCCTTTCCTTACCTTGAGTCTGGCTTATTCTGCTGGTTTTGTCTACAGGTCATTCGTAGACAAAGATTCCACACTTAATATGTCTGAGCCATAACATAGCTTGCCATTTTCCGCGAAGATATTCTAAGATAGAAGGAAGTCTTTTAGGGCCTAATGTTGATAAGCAGCTGCCTTCTGTATGCAGCTTAATTATTGATAGGAGGTAAAGCCACTGCTCTGCAGCTCTTTGGGGACTTTATCTGAGTTGGTACAGAATATTCATATCTGAAAGTTGCTTCATATTTAGGAATAGCAACTTTGCAGAAGAACAACATTGAAGTTTTATTTATTCTTGAAAAATGAAGGAATATGCATTTTAGGAGAGTTTACTTGACTAAGACTGAAGTAAGGTGGTATGGTTGGGGACACTCCAGAGAAACATTCCTGGGACCAAGCAGTCAACTAAATATTTACTAATTAATGGTTGAAAATTTAGGGAAATGATAGGACAAGTTGTTCACAAATAACTTTTTCCATTGCCCCACATATTTAGCTATTAGCAATAGAAAATAATCTTGCCCTATCATTTTTGACATGTGTACTGAAATACCTGTTGTAACTGGTGATTTCTTTTAAGTCATAAATCTGATTACATCATCCACATTTTAAAGTCTTCTTTGACATCCCATAGCTCTTGAAGAGAACAATGAACACAGAAAATTTTAGCAACTGGGTGAAGCGATCTTTTTTTGTTCCTTTTCTGTCTCCTCCTTTTTCTTCCAGTTTTCTCCCTACCTATTACATTTTCTTTGTAATGTGACAGTATCGTTCTTTATTATCAAGTGGCTCAGAGCTTTTGTAGTATTGGTCTTTTGCTCTAGAAATTTGTATTTTGAATTGCTTTTTAAATGATATTTCTATGGCATGATCTGTTTTCAGTTTTGCCCTTAGGCTCATGAGTTCATGTCACTCAACTTTTTGTTAGCCACTGAGTTAGGGGTTGATGCAAAATCAGATGTATGTGGGAGCTCACCTCTGTTCTCTCCTCTTTCTGAGCAATAAGGAAATTGGTCACTGATAGAACAGTATTCGTAACTCTTGTGATTATTGCTATTAAAGTATAGGATATTTTTGGTTTTCATTATTCAATTCTTTTTTTAAGGAGTAAGCTACAAATTCTTGTGAGTCCTAATTCTTCCTTATCCACAAAACATGCAATGTTCCCATGGAGTGGTTTGATCTATATACACTGTGACAATGGACAAAAGGTACCTTTTAAAGTGTTTTGTTGTTTTTTAAGCAACATTTCTCATTGTAGCTTAAGTGTCGTCATCCTCATTAGCACTTACATTTCAGAAATCAAATGAAGGTGCCTGTTCTTTCAGCCCAACTAGACTTATTTCAATATAGTATTTAGCACAGATTTTCCATTAGTGATCTGAACACTTGTCGTGGGTGGGGACAAGAGTGAAGAAGGGGGCCTATAAGCCTTTTTTTTTTTTTTTAAGATTTTTATTGGGGAGTTGGGGGATGGGAACAGCACTGGGGAATTGGGGGAAGGGGAACAGACAAGTTGCTGTCCTTTTGATCTTCAGTCTAGTTGTGGAGGACATTGCTTCACTGGCCCAAGTTGGCACCATCATTGCGCTCTTCCCGGGGGATGCAGATCAGTCGTCAGCTTCTGGACGGCTGCTCACGCTGGCTGCTGGCCGCTCACGCTGGCTGCTGGCTACACACGGTAGCCCATGGCAACCCACTGCCACAGGGGCTGCAG
>NW_017731872.1:547834-567151 GCF_001890085.2 Hipposideros armiger
AAACACTCGCCCTACCCCTCCCCCATTCCCTCTCCCCTCTCCCTTCTCCCCTCTCCCTCCTTAATGAAACGACCTGCCTTCACTTCCTCAGGCCATTTAGCTGCTGCCACCATGGTGCACTCCTTTGAGGGTCACTGAAAAGCTCCATTTTACCAAATCCAGGGGCTGTTTTATGTGTTTGTTAATTTGACCTCTTAACACTGTTAACCACTCCCTCCTTGGAATTACTTCCTTCTTGGAAGCTCTCCTGGTTTTTCCCTGCCTCACATGCTCCTTCTCAGGATCCACTGCTGACTCCTCTTTTTCCTGGGCCTGCCTGTGTCCCCTTCCTTCTCCCTGCCCTCCCTGTGTCCCAGATAGACATACCAGGCGCCTGCTCAGCTTCTACATGTGGGAATCTCACAAAAACAGAACTCTTGTTTTATCCATGAAAACTGCTGCTCCTCCAGCCTCACCCCTTGTCTGTCAGTAAGTGGCGCCACTGTCTGCCCATTTCTTTGAGCTAAATCCCTGGAAGTTGAATTCTCTTCCTTCCCCCGCTCCTCTCATCCAGTGCATCAGCAAGTCCCTTGCAGTCTGTCTTCAAAATAGATCCCGTACCTGTGCACTGCTTTTCTTCCCAGTGCCATGATTCCAGCCTGATGCAGGCCACCTCATGCATCATCCCTCAGTTACACTACTTCAGTGACGCAGCGACGTCTTAGGGTTCCTCCTGACCCCCTTGTAGTCTCTTTCCCCACATCAGCCATTAATTTCTTAAAAATGTAAGTACTTTATTGTTCCCTTGCTTAAGCCCTTCAGTAGCTTTACATTGCACTTTGATTAAATCCAAAATAGTATCCTATCAAACATGATTCTGTTAGAAAATACTGTAGTTCCTGTTGGACTCCTTTAGGATCTAATGATAGCATTTTTCCCCTATGATGAGGTAATCATAGTAATTATCACACATTATCACAGTAATCTGCTTGTTTACTTACCTCTCCAAGAATTTAAGTTGTTACACATGTGTTCCTTTTAGAAAATTATCTGGAACTTGAGAATCATGGCAACACAGAAGTGAAGTGGCATCTGTCATCTTTAGCTCCACCTTATGTCAAGGTCAGTAATAATTGCCTTGAATATATTTGTTTTAACGTTTAAACTTTTAGGTATGGTGTTTAAAATTTTGAATTATGAGCATAGGTTGAGCTTACTGGCTTTTTGTTCCCCTAATTCATTTTCTTGATTTTCTCTATAGGTGGGTTTAATAATGCATGCCCAGTCTTTTTCACAAGGTGGTTTTGAGAGTCAAATTAGAGAATGTATGTGAAAATATGTGCTTGCTTCATTGAATGCTATCTCCTATAGACCTGATTTTTATCTTAAATAACTTTATTTTGAAAGATATATAGAAATTTTATTTTGGAACATTGTGTGTGTGTGTGTGTGTGTGTGTGTGTGTGTGTGTGTGCATGCATTCATGTACATTTTTCTCTCTCATGTTCTGAGTACTATTGTATGTTTTCTACCAGTGGGAGCTAGTGCAGGAAACAGAATCAAATGTTCTTTGCCACTGACTGTTAGCGTACTGTATACTGCAGATAGTCTCTTCTAGTGACCACTGCCTGAATTGAACATGGTGTCATGTGTGTTGTTAAGAACACCATGGCCTTTTTGGCATGTATTTTGTGTGATGGGAACAATTTTGAGCCATAATATTAACAAAATGTGTGCAACGATAATTCTGGATCTACTAAAAAGAAATAACTGGTTTTTGCATAGGATGTGAAAATGCACATATAGTAGGGTCTTCAGGCTCTTAGCAGAAAAGGCAGTCTTTCGACATTATGAACAGCATGCTACAGATCACTGTAGCCAGGGAGGAATGGCTGCTGACGGTGGGAGGAGAGTCAGTGTGAGGCCTTGCATGAGTTGAGTTTAATAGTGCTCCCACTCTGTGGCAGGTGTTGACCTCTCCTTGTCCACTGCAAAACGGGTTTGGGTGTCTTTCATAACCATAGAGGTAATGGTGTCACTCAGAATTGATCTGTTAACTTTTATATTTTTTCATGTGGTTGTTTAAATGATTACTTCGTAGGGAGTTGATGAAAGTGGAGATGTTTTTAGAGCTACCTATGCAGCGTTCACATGTTCTCCTATTTCTGGTATACTGGAAAGCCATGGAATCCAAAAGGTGAGTTTTGACATTTTTTTACAGCCAGTTGGTAAGAACATGGTGTTGATTGTCCAGGAATGTCTCATTTGTTTCCACCCAGAGCAGTTTGCTTCACCTAGACCAGTGATGCTCACAGTCAGGATGCCACAGGAGAAGAGGCCTGTTTCAGTGCAAGTCAGTGGACTGGTTCCTGTAGCCAAAAGTCCTGCTTTCTAAACAGCAAAACAAAATACCATGCTTAGTGACATGCTTGATTTATATTCTGATAAAAGCACTTCATGTAGCCACAGGCTGCCAGCACTTAGAACATGCTTAGAGTAGCGCTAATCTAGACAATAGCTTTGTCCACCAGTTGTAGTCAGAAAAACCTATCAGTACTCAAAACAACTCAGTGTTCATGACATATAGTCAGTAGTATAGCTTCATGGGTAAATGGTGATAGATCCCTTTAGTACCATGACCCTCTTATATTTTAATTCACCTGTAGACCTGATGTAGCCTCTTCAAATATCTCTTAGTGACACTAGTCATGCACTTGGCTTCAGTAATATACTTTGTCATGTTAGTAGTTGAAACTCATTTAAACTATAGCACTTACATAATATTGGTACATTTATTCAGAGATCAGACATGTAATAAGTAAAGAATCTTTGAGCAATGATAGTAGTCACAAACTCTATGTATTTTACTGTCTGTATAACATGATTCCAGAAGGTTTCTGACTTTTTTGGAAAGACACACAATTCTATAAGTTTATTTCATTTTCTATTTATTTATTTATTTTATTTTAAATTGGGGAATTGGGGGAGGGGAATAATGTTGGAAAATTGGGGGAGGGAACCAGCCAAGTTGTTTTTTTCAGTCTTAGTTGTGGAGGGTGCCACTTGCCTCTAAGCTCAAGGTGCAGTGCTCAATCTTAGTTGCAGGTGGGCGGGAATTGGGTTCAAATCCCATGTGGGAGTTGAACCAGCAGCCTTGTTAAGACTGCATGCTCTATCCAGTGAGCCATCCAGGTGGCAGCTCAGCTCAAGGTGCCAGTTCAGTCTTAGTTGCAGGCGGGGGTTAGCCCACCATCGAACAGGCAGTCTTGTTGTTAGGAGCACGTGCTCTCACCAGCTGAGCCATCCTGTCACTTGTTGGCAGCCCAGCGGCAGCTCAGCTCTGGCCCAGCGTCACTGGCCCATGTGGGAATCGAACCAGCGGCCCTGTTGCTCAGAGATCTCACACTCTTAATCTAACTCTTAACCGACTGAGCCACTTGGCCGGCCCGAGTTTATTTCATTTTCTAGGCAATGCAACTGAACAGGGAACAGACACATTGTTCAACAAAAGTTCAACACCTGGAGGGAAGTTGGGGGAAAAAACAAAAACAAAAACAGGAAGAAGGATTTTCCATGTTCATGGATCAGAAGACCTGACATGATTAAAACAGAAGCACTCCTTAAATTGATCTGTAGATTCAGCACAGTCACAATAAAAATTCTGCTGGTGTGTGAGATGTGTGTGTGTGTGTGTGTGTGTTTGTGTATATAACCAAAACAATCTTGAAAAAGAACAAAGTTGGAGGATTCATACTTCCTAATTTAAAAACCTACAGTAATAAAAATTATGTGGTATTGACATAAGGATAGACATATTGAATATGTGGAATAGACTTGAGAGCCTCAAAATAAACCCTCATATTTTTGGTCAGCTGATTTTTCAATTAGGGTACCAAAACAATTCAATAAAAAAAAAGAATATTTTTCAACAAATGGTCCTGGGACAACTGATGTCCACATGCAAAAGAATTAAATTGGACCCTAATAAAGACAAATAACCAGTTTAAAAAATGGGCAGAGGATCTGAATAGATATATCCCCAAAAAAGATATACAAGTGACTGGTAAACACATGAAAAGACGCCTAGAATTACTAGTCATCAGGGAAATGCAAAATAAAACCACAATGAGATATTGCTTCACACCCACTAGTATGATAATGATTAAAACAACAACAACAACAACAGGTAATAACAAGTTTAGCGAAAGATGTGGAGAAATTTGAACCCTCTTACACTGCTGGTGGGAATGAAAAATGGTTCAGCCGCTGTGGAAAACAGTTTGATATTTCCTCAATAAATTAAGCATAGGATTACCATGTGACCTAGCAATTCCACTTCTGGTTATATAGTCTCCCAAATTGAAAACCAGCCTTATTCCAAATGGCCAAAATGGTGGAATAACCCAAATGTCCATCATTTTATATCCCATACAATGAAATATTATTTGGCTATAAAAAGGAATGAATTACGGATAGTATGCTACCACATGGATGAACCTTGAACATGCTAAGCAAAACAGGTCAGACACAAAAGGCCACATATTGTATGATTCAATTTATGTGGTATATCTAGAATGGGTAAATCTATAGAAAGTAGATTCGTGGTTGCTGGGGTTGGGAATGAAGATAAAGAATGGGGAAGGACTGCTGGTGGTATAAGGGCTTCTTTTTGGATTGTTGAATGTATTTTAAAATTAGATTGTGGTGATGGTTGCACAGTTCTGGCGACACACTAAAAACCACTTGAAATGGGTGAATTATATCTGAGTAAAGCTGTAAAAAAAGAAAAATGAAGGTGCAGGACTAGATTGTCACCCAGGAATTTCTGCTTTTCACACAATACTTAACACAGAAATATAGCCTCCGTTTATTTTGCTGTGTTCATCACTGTATATCCTGGCCTGAATTAACTGCTTACCACCTTGTCAAATGAATTCTAGGTCTGGTTTCTTAGTTTAAGGGAGGAGGGGGCAGCAAGGCACATCATTCTGGGACCATTTAGGGAAGTATTACCAAATAGCACAGTTATTGATACATATATACTAGTGATTCAGAAGAGGAAACATTAGTTTATTAGTTACAACCTAATAAAGTAAAAGACGTACACAATAATTTTTTTAAACATTGGTCAGTTTGATGTAGAATTAAATGAGCTAATGAACATTAAAGTTTCCGTTATGTCCCTACTGTATAACATGCAGTAATATTGGGTTTTCCCTCCTCTTAGTTTATTTTTGGTATTAGGGCCGGCCGCGTGGCGCGATGGTTAAGAACTGGCTTGGAATGCCAGAGGGCCCCAGTTCGGATCCCACATATGAGGGCCAGTGACACTGCCCTCCACAGCTAAGATGCTGAACAACAGCTCAACCTGGAACTGGGCTGCCGTGAGTCGCTGGCTACAGCGTGGGCTGCAGTGGGTTGCCACAGGCTACCATGTGTAGCCAGCAGCCAGGGTGTGTAGCCAGCTACCAACATGAGCGGCCATCCAGAAGCCGGCGACTGATCTGCCTCACCCGGGAAGAGCGCAGTGATGGTGCCAACTTGGGCCAGTGAAGCAACGTCCTCCACAACTAGACTGAAGATCAAAAGGACAGCAACTTGTCTGTTCCCCTTTCCCCAATTCCCCAGTGCTGTTCCCATCCCCGAATTCCCCAATACAAATCTTTAAAAAAAAAAAAAGGAGGAGATGTTAGTGGGATTTGTAGAATACGTGGTACTGCTTCCAGTGGTTCCAGATAATTTGTATATTTTCACTATTTAGGACAGGGTTGTTTTCATTCTTCTATAATCTTCTCAGTGTTTGTATCATCTTTAACAGTATAACTCCCTAATCTTGATGATCTCGTCTCCTTGATCAGTATTCTGCCTTTGCCTCATGCTTTCAGGCTTGTTGGCTGCACATTTCTTATGTTCAGTAGTGACAGAAATTAGGTCACTAAAGTGTTTTAATGTTAAGTCCAGACTCAACGGTACTGATTAATTGTTAACCTAACTAGTAGTCAGTATTTTTAACACTAAATTCTTTGATAAAGAAAGCTCTTAACACTGGTAAACTTTATAAAATACTGGTTTTAAATATTACAACTTTCTCATTGAGCTTTTTATAGGTTGTATGCATACAGTTCATATCTATAACTTTGAGCTGTATGGTCAGGGAAACTTGTTCTGACCAATGTTCTGAAGTTAATCATAAGAAAAGCTGCTATATGTATTATAATGGTGCTCATCTTTTCTACTTCTGTTATACACCAACCCTTGCGTCACATTTTCTGTGTGTCCTTTCAGTCCTCTCAGTTAGTGGCTGTGTGCTAGGCCTTAGTCCTTTACTACCTGGCCAGTAGAGGGTTCCATAAGCATTGCAGTGAAAGATTGAATTGTGTGTCTGGAGTAGGATTTTCCTCATTTAGATCTTGTACTTGACAGTTCTAGGATTTTTTTTTTAATTTATTAACTTTAATTTATATAAAACTAAAGTAACCAAACCAGTAAAATTGATTCACTCTAATTGCAGAATTTACAGTCTAATTGCACAATTTATGTTTGTCCATGGGTATTTTTTTTTTGTCTGTGAGGGAGGTTTTTTTTTGTTTTTTGTTTTTTTATTAAATTATTTTTTATTATGAAATACACATTTTTTAGAATTAGTTTCAGCTGTACAACACAGTGCAATAGTTATACTTTTACCCCTCGAAGTGACAACCCCCGTCCCCCAATCCGCCGCCCTATTCCCCCCCCATCATACATATCTATTACAAATCCCTTGACTCCACTCCTACACTATACTCCACGTCCCATGACTCTCTCTCTCTCTATATATATATATATTCACTTGTAGTTGACATACAATATTATACAACATCAGCTTCAGGTGTGCAGTGCAGTGATCAAGCCTCTTCCCTGTCCATGATGCAAGACATGTGACCACCTGACACCTATTTTCTCCTTCCAGCTATCTTAGAACTCCTCTTCCCGGCAACGTAACTCTGGGGTGGGCCTAGGATTTTTGATAACTTCTTTTTCAGTTAACAACATTTACATTTTGAGGAATATGTTACATAAAGCCTTAAAGAACAGTATATTTTGGATCTGGTATAGTAACAAGCCCACTAAAAATAGAATTGTTCAAATTAGTGGCAAAACTAGATAATGCAAAAATGTTTTTCCCTTTAATTTTTCATACTAACACTTTGAATTGGTAATCTAACTACGTGTGTGTAAGGTTCCGTGTCAGAATCTCTCTCCTGGATGTGTTTTGTAGGTCTCTATCACATTTTTGCCCAGAGATAAAGGAGAGTATGCTCAGTTTTGGGATGTTGAGTGTCACCCACTTAAAGAGCCTCACATGAAACATACCTTGAGATTTCAGCTCTCTGGACAAGTGAGTATTACAGTAAATTTAAGTAAATTAGTGTGTGTGTGTGTGTGTGTGTGTGTGTGTGTGTGTGTGTGTATTAAAAACACTGCCTGAAACTGACATGAAAAACTGGCTTGAAAATGCAGAATATTTTCCTGTTATTATTCTAATTTTATTAATTCTGCTGTATAGCTGTATAATCTTAATTTTCTCATTTATTTTTATTGATTGGCATGTTTGAGGTCTGAGTTTGGCTTTATGAAATCTGTGTTTGGCTTGATTAGGTAAGATGCTGTGTGTGTGTGAGAAACTGAACAGTACAAAGTAGGTTTTGCGATTTAGGGAATTTAAATCATAAGCCTTCTTTGAAAAACAGTGTGAAGGAAATAGTAGAATTCAAATAGGTAAATGTTGTATTTTCCTAGAATATTTATTTCTCCTCCCCAACTCTGTTATTTTTTTTTTATATATACAGAGTATCAAAGCAGGAAATGAGCCTGAAAACTCATGCATTTCTACAGATACCCTTATTAAAATAGATAATTTAGTTAAGCCCCGAAGACAAGCTGTATCAGAGACTTCTCTCGTACCTGGGTATGTTGTTGTTGTCATTCTTAAAATTTTTCCCCCCCAGTACTTTATTGAGGTTTAATTTCATTCAGTAAAATTCTCAATGACTTTACCTATGAGTTACATGTGTTACTACCACTCTGATCAAGATAGAGACTACTATTCTTCCCCCCTGGAA
This sequence comes from Hipposideros armiger, assembly GCF_001890085.2. NCBI lineage: Eukaryota > Metazoa > Chordata > Mammalia > Chiroptera > Hipposideridae > Hipposideros > Hipposideros armiger. The sequence goes on from NW_017731872.1 coordinate 555,916, forward strand.
AGTACTTTTGTATCCCTTTGCAGTCACCCCAGGGTTTGTTGTGTTCTGATCTATTACCATAGGTTAGTTTTGTTGAATTTCATGTACATATGCACTCTTTTTGTCTGGCTTCTTTCACTTAACATACTGCTTTTTGGGATTCATTTGTGTTGTTGAGTGTATCTGTAGTTTGTTCCTTTATTGTTTAGTATTCCATTATATGAACATATCTTAATTCATTTTCCTGTGGACATTTGAGTGGCTTCTAATATGGAGCCATTGTGAATGAAGGTGCTGTGAACATTATTGTATATGTATTTTTCTGGGCGTATTTTTTCATTTTGGGGGAGTAAAAGTACCTAAGAATGGAATTGCTGGGTCATATGACAATCATGTGTTTAACTTTAAAATAAACTGCCAGACAGCTTTCCTAAAGTGGTTGTACCATTTTACATTCCCCAAAACATTCAGAAGATATCTATGAAAGTAGATTCTTAAAAACTTTTTATAATGTATATTTCATACCAGCAGCTTACACAGCTTTAATAACATTTAAGTATTTTACCTAATGAAAATGTTTCTAATAATCCTTAATTAACTAATACTTAAGTCTAAGTTAGCTCTGAAGGAAGACGCTTGTAAGAAAAATATGTTAAATGCTTGCTGAATTTAAGTAAATGTGGCCATTTATTTCTAATAGAAGTGAATAATGCATTAGAATCCTTTAAAGAATATGTGTTCTTACCACACTCTATGCCATTTACTCATCTGCTCATCTCATACTAAGTGCTCACTGCGTGCCAGGCAGTAGAGATGAGACAGTGAGCAAAACTGCCCTGGTCTTTGCCTCCACCGCCTTTACCTTCTGGAGAAGGAGCCTCATTATAAATAATCACACTAACAGGCTTCAGTACAACTTGTGGAAAGGACTGGAAGGAAGAAAATGGGAAACATGGGGAAATATGACAGCGGGAGCTTGATCTGTTGTATCTGGGAAGAACCTCCCTGAAATGGGACCTTTAAGTTGGGGAGAATGAGTGGAAATGACCTAGGTGAAGAGGACTGTATAAACAACCAGGGTGGTGGGGATTGTTGGCTCTTAAAGAACTAAAAGCATCCCACAGACCTAGAGCACAGGGGAGGAGGGAGAGTTGTATGAGGTGAGTCTGGAGAGGGAAGTGGGCAGAATGCAGACCAGGGAGGGCCTTGTGTCAGATGTTATCTGTAAAGCTACTGGAAGCCATTGAATGACATGATCAGTTTCAAGTATTTACCAAAAAAAAATCTCTCTGGCTATAGTATAGACTGATTAGAAGAAGGCCAGAGTATTTATGGTAAAACAGGTCAGAGGGTATTCTTAAGCATTCCAGGATTAAGATAATGTCAAGGAAGATGATGAGAAATAGACGCTTTTGAAGTATATTGGAAGGAAATTTGAAGGACTCAGTGATGGGTTGGATAAAGGGGCATGAGAAAGAAGGGAGTCAAGGTCAGCTCCCAGATACCATTCCCTGAGACAGGAAATACAAGTGGAGCCTCAGGTTTGAGGAGGAAGGTAACAAGTTTATTTTGGGTTTGCGGAGAGGTCTTTGAGATAGCCATAAGGAGATAATTGTGTGGTGATTGGATATGTTGCCCAGAGGCTCAGTCTGAGATGAAAACCAAACCTGGGAATCACGTAGGTGTGAGGTCACTGGATCACTTGAGATGGGATTTCCGCCTAGGGAGTGTCGAGGGAGCAGTTAGGGGTATCCAGGGCCAAGCCTCATGAGACAGAAGCATTAGGGGTGAAGGAGTGGAGATGAGCCTGCAGTCGTCAAGTGGCCAGAAAAATGAGTCTGCAGCATGGAATCTGGAAGCCAAGGCAAGAGGAAGTGGTCACTACCATCAAGTGCTACCAAGAGGCCAGAGCTGGTGTTCACTCTCTCAGAGTAGTCTGTGGCCCTATAAGAATGAAGATTATCAGTGGGCTGCACTGTGAGCAATCAGAGTAAAACGAACTCAGGTGAAAGGGCCACGTTTTATAAACTGGGTTTGAAGCGAGTAGAGAATCAGACTTGAGTGAGGAAGAGGGGTGGAGGTGGCGCTGCTGTCCTATCTCACATAACTGACCCAGCACCTTTGTAAGAGTATTCCTGCTGTCGGCATTTTATCTTTATACAATTTATGAGTAGTTAAATGGCTATTATAAAACAATTTTTTAACTGACTTGTGAGAGGAAACACAAATTAAAGCAACACTTCATAATTTAATATATATAAATAGTTTAAATTACTGTGGATTTTAAATAGATGACTTTTAAACCTCTTTCCAAAGCAGAAAACTTGACTTGACCCACCGTGGAGTTTATGCCCCAAAAGATGTGTATCGGTTTCCACCAACTAAAGTTGGGGAATCAAGGACATTAAAAGTTAATTTGCGAAATAATTCCTTTATTACACACTCGGTAAGTTGGGAATACTACTGTGGGTTTTGGAAAAGTACATGTATTGAACTATTTGATAAACATTTTCCTGATAATTAGAAGTTTGTGTTATAGATTATATTTAAGTTGTATTAGTGAGTTAATTTTTTAAATGCCTTAATACCATATTTGAAAAGAAACTCATGGGAAGTTCATGACGCTTTATCTGAAAGACAAAAATATAGCACGTTTTCATATTTTTTATTTTTTAACTTTTTCTCTTGTTTTCTGTTTGTTCTGTACCATCAGACTAACATTTCTATGTAACACTCTAGGTAAAGCTACATTAAATTCGTATTAAAATTCCCTTATATGTCTTTATGAGCATTTATTGTCTTAATTTTGTGGCTTTACTTAAATTTACAAATGTAAATGTATGTTCAAATATCTATAACTTGTATAAACTTAATGAAGTGTTTCCTATTAAATTCCAGCTGAAGTTTTTAAGTCCCAGGGAGCCTTTCTACGTCAAGCATTCAAAATATTCTTTGAGGTGAGTTTATCGTACATCAAAGTGTTCTCATCCTAGTGCAGGGCTTTGTTTTCAGGACATCAGGATTTCTCTTGGGAGTTAAGACTTGTGAGGTCTCCGTCACTCGCAGCCCCACATCTTCATCACCAACACCATAGAGCAGTAAACATGGGTCTTCATAAATAGGAAAAGAGATAAGGAATGCCTGCTGGATAATTATTTCGTGAGTGTCCACTTGTGTACTTCACAGTGTAGCAACCAAACTTCATGAACTGTTTTAGACTTAACATATGAGTCCTGTTACCTGGTATTTTGCCAGCCACATAAATACATAGAACCTTAATTACCTTGTGATTAACTTTAGAATAATTCCTGCTTCAAATATTATTTTCGCTATGTTGAGAGCCAGGGATTTAAATTTTCATTAATTTCGACAAAAATTCGTTTTCCCAGATTAATTGGGAAAACTTTTATTGTATTTTCCATTGTCGTTTTTCAAATATCCTATATTGTTCTTAAATCAAGGCCTCATTTTCTTGTTGTCCTTGTTAATTTTTTTTTCCATATGATGTACATTTAACTTGAAATCTCAAACTTGATTGTTGCTGTTATTTAGCATTTTAATAGTGAGGTTCTGTTAGACTTAATACTGAAGAGTAATTCCATCTTCATCTTTAATTAAACCATTTAATTATTATATAATAAGATACTTCATTTTAACATGAGGAGATTATTCCAAAAATGTGTTATTTACTATGAAAACTTGGAGCCTTGGCAAACATTCTAGGACTGTCTTTAGTGAGTTACTAAGTCCAGCAGTGCTGTACTCTAGAAATTTACACGTATCTCTAGATACTGACACATATCTCTAGATACTGAAAGGGCGGGGGGCGTGTTCCCTCCACCTTTTACCTTTTCTTTTCAGTTTCTCATGTCTTCTACCACCCTTTCCTTATCCTGTGTACTTACATACTTGTTACATATGTTATTTATATACGTGTTATATACATGTTATTTATATACTTGGGAGTTCAGCACTTTCATCGCCTCCTAAGGAGGCTGACCTAGGGGCAAACTGCAAATTCAATAATGAATATATTTAGAAAGTTATCATAGACTTACTAATCTCTCTATGCGTCAGTTTCCTGTTTGGTAAAATGGAATGATAATGCTCCTGACAGCATGGAATTGTTATGAGGACTGCATAAGAGATGTGTGAGTGTTAGTGCCCATTCATAGGAAGCACTCAGCAGATGATGGCATTTTTAGAGTTATTATTATTATTACTATTTTATTAGTTTCAGGTGTACAAAACAATATAATAGATATTTACACCCTTCACAAAGTGATAACCACCTCCCCCCAATCTACTACCTGTCTGACATCGTATATTAATAAAGCCCTCCTTTTAGTTGGCCTTACGGGCAGGATCCATCAAGATTAACTCCAGAGATTTTGATACAACATCACTGTTTTTTATTAGTGCTTTCCCATTTAATCTATTCAACAGCTACATAGAAGAGAAAAGCCTAAGTTTTAAAAACTACCAAACCCAAGTTTTCCAGCTTCTCTTCTCTGAGTTCTTGCCTCCTAGCAGTCTGTGGACCCCTTCAGTTAATGAAGGTTTGCCCTGATGATTTAAAACTAGTGATGTTATAATAGGTGGTACTGCTAAATACATGGTGGTATAACTGCAGAAGCAATTACCTTATTTTAAAGATAGATTATTTAAATTTCCAATTGTGGTAACTTTTTAGTAATTGAGTACAAATAGATACTGAATAAATGAGCTCTCCTGAATACTATTATTATCTGAATTTGAACTTTATCATAACTATTGTTTCTCTTTTATTTTTTATTTTAATATTTTTATTGAGGTAAAATTCACGTGATATAAAATTAATGTTAACCATTTTAAGTGTAAAAATCAGTTGCATGCATTCAGTACATTTACAATTGTTTGTACAACCATTACCACTGTCTAGATCCAGAACATTTTCTTTTCTTTTAAAAATTTTTTTTTTTAATTGGGGAACAGTGTGTTTTTCCAGGACCCATCAGCTCCAAGTCAAGTAGTTGTTTTAATCTAGTTGTGGAGGGCGCAGCTCAATGGCCCATGCAGGAATCGAACCGGCATCTTTGGTGTTATGAGCACTGTGTCTAACCAGCTGAGCTAACCGGCCGCCCCTCTCTTATGATTTTAAAAAATCCTATTTATATAGCAATCAGAAATAGAGTATTCATTGTATTAAACTTAACTAGAAATGTGTAGGGCCTATTTGAAACAGACCTTTTTTTAATATATAAATTATTTTTTCAGTTACACATTGATATACATTCAATAACATTTTATATTTTCAGGTGTATAGTAGCGTGATTAGACATTTATATAATTTATGCAGTGATTTTTACCCCCCTGCTCTGCTCCCCATTAGTCTAATACTCACCTGGCACTATACATAGTTGTTGCAGTATTATTGACTATATTCTCTATGCTGTGCTTTACATCTCCATGACTATTCCATAAGTACCAATTTGTACTTCACCTTTTTTCACCCAGCTCCCAACTTCTCCCCTGTGGCAACCATCACTTTGTTCTCTGTATATGTAAATCTGTTTTTGTTTAGTTTGTTCATTTATTCTGTTCTTTAGATTCCACAGATAAGTGAGATCATATGGAATTTGTCTTTCTCAGTCTGACTTATTTCACGCTCTAAGTCTGTCCATGTTGTGGTACTGTTTTCCTTTTATTCTCTGGTTCACATCCCTGATCTTAACCAGCTTTAGGCAGTTGTATATCTTTAAACATTAAATAGATGAGGTGGAATACTTCTGTGTAAACCAGCATATGCCTGGCAGAACTTACTGGAAGGGCTTAAATTTTTGTTTCAAGGAGCTCTTCTTATCTAAAAAAATATGATAAAAAAAATATATAGATAGATATATACACACACACACACACGTTTTTTTTTAAAAAGCTTCTTTAAAAAGTTCCAAGAAATCTTGCAGATTTTTTTTTTAATTCCCTTGAACAGCCTAGTACTAACTTTTTTAAAAAAGCAATGTTTGCATTCAGCTTATCTATAGTTTTGGTAAGGAATCATTATTTAAAATAGGTGTTAAATTGTGTAACTTTATGTCACTGTTCCCAACTTTATGGGTAGAGGATGAGGCAATCAAAACTTGCCTGGAGTTAAATATTCATTTTCCAACTTTCATCACTGAATACATTGTGGTTTCAAATTCTCTATTGATGTTATATTTTTTGCTTAATTTGCTTCACAGATTTTTTTAAAATTCTATTTCAGCTGAAATTTGTAAGCCAAATTAGTTATCTTCTTGACCCTTTGCAGAAAAAGAACCTAACCCTGTTCTGTTACAATAGTGTTTCAAGCAACAGAATATACTCCTAATATGGAGTGTAGGAACAAGACAAAATGAATGAAAGGGATATAAGGGAAATTTGAGGTGGCAATCCTGTAGTGTACAGTATTTGTCACTGAGGTATTATAAATTCATAGAATACTGACATTACCTAAAATCAAATGTCGAATTACTTTCATATTAGTCATCTTTATTTTTCATCATCTACATTTTTTAACAAGCTAGTAACATTTTCTGTGTGAATGTCCCTGGATTTAATAGTTGTCTTAATAGCAGCAGCTACCACTGCTCTTTCCCCTCCTCCTTTTGACTTCAATATTATAGACATGATGAAAAAATTTTAATGAGAAATTCAACTTTTATAAATGAGATGGCATTTTGCTTGGCTTCAACTTGTTTTTTAAAATCCAATTTTGAAATATAAAATGTGTTCATTGCTAGCCACTTAAAAGTAGATCTTTTTAGAGTTGAACTTCTTGACTTACCATTCTAGTGCTAGAAAATTTGAAGCTGTCACAAATTAGAGCACTGCTTTTCTTTGCAGCTGAGGTAATGTTAACAACATATAAAAGAACTTAGAAACATGAGAAAATAGGGGGTTTTTTTAGTTTTTTTTTAAGCTGAGCCATCCTGCCACCTGTTGGCAGCTCAGCGGCTGCTCAGCTCGGGCCGGGAATCAAATCTGCAACCCTGTTTCTCAGAGCTCGCACTCTTGAGCGAGCTCTTAACCAACTGAGCCATTTGGCCGGCCCTGAGAAAATAGTTTTAAATTGAGCAAAATTTGGGCAGTTTACATAAGCTAGCATTGAAAATAGCATCACAAGATACATCTTGTTTGCTGTATACTCATTATTACTTTAAAATATTTTAAAATTTTTATGCTTTGAAGATAAATAAGGTAATTTTATACTTTAATTAGTGGCAAATAATTAGTATTCTGAGCACTGTGAGTTTCCAGAAAGTTTTTATCCATATTAGCTATCATTATGGAACTTCGAATAAATATGTAATGTTACAAATTCCAACATCAACTCTAATAGCAGCAACTCAGCATACATTTGATAAGAATAAGAAAATCATGTGTGTAAAGCACTAACTCTGTGATCTATTTAACTAAATGAAGTAAGCTCTAGATCGGGTCGGCAAACTTTTGAGGCAGAAGAGCGACCAGGGGTCAGCAAACTGCGGCTCGCAAGCGTGTGGCTCTGAAGTAAAATTGAAAATGAAAATAAAACTATCATAATTTCATTTATAAAATTTTTAAAGGATATTATTCACATAATGGTGATTATGTAAAAATATATTTAAGACTCTCTAATTTTTTAATTGTTTGAGGGACAGGATTGGCTCTTCCAGGGGTCAGCAAACTTTTGAGACGGCACGTACCCAAAGAGCCGCATGTGGCTCGCGGGCTGCAATTTGCCGACCCCTGCTTTAGGTCATAGAAAACTTTTCACTCATGACATGGCCATAAGCTTAAATTTTACATAAAGGAAAGTAGAAAAGCTGACTTCTTTATACATAAGAATGACTTCTTTCAACTTGAGAGAAGAAGCAGATCTTTGCTATAGTATCTCACTTAGAATTTTTACCACAAAACTGAAATAGTGGGTATTATTATAAGTTTTGAGTGCTTTTGTATTTGTGCCAAATATTAGACACTTTGACTTTGGACAAGGGCTCATGAAATATAATTGCTGGTTGAGAGCAACAGTTAGCTTGCTTTGACAGGTGAAACAAAATCTTTTCTGAGAATCATGAGAAACAATTTTCAGCCTTTCATGACATTTTTGTTCATTAGATCGCTGTCCGTGACATTAGTAGGTGCACACTTCCCAGTTACAGTGTGACTTGAATCATCTCTAGGGCACATGAGGTAATAATAGCACCTTTCGCAAGGCTGTTGTGAGGCCTGATAGCACTGCTGTCAGTAAGCTTCCAGGCGGCACACAAAAGTGGCACGTGACCTGTGGGATGTAAACTGACTGCAGTATAAATAAAGCAGGAGAGTTTTCCCCCAAGAAGTTACAGGGGTTTGCCTAATGCAGAGGTGGGTGAGCATTAATGTATCTCAGGGATGTTTAGCCCACTTAGTGACAGATTATAAAGAAGGTAAAGGAAACATTAAGTTTTTTGTAAAGGTTCTTTTTTGGATTCTAGGTGATCATCCCTCTCTCATGTCTTTTTTTTTTTAATTTTTTTATTGGGGAATTGGGGGGATGGGAACAGTGCTGGGGAATTGGGGAAAGGGGAACAGACAAGTTGCTGTCGTTTTGTTCTTCAGTCTAGTTGTGGAGGACGTTGCTTCACTGGCCCAAGTTGGCACCATCATTGCGCTCTTCTCAGGCGAGGCAAATCAGTCGCCGGCTTCTGGACGGCCGCTCACTGCGGCTGCTGGCCGCTCACGCTGGCTGCTGGGCACACACGGTAGCCCATGGCAACCCACTGCCACAGGGGCTGCAGCCTACACCGTCGCCGGCGACTCATGGCAGCCCAGCTCCAGGTTGAGCTGTTGTTCAGCATCTTAGCTGTGGAGGGCAGTGTCACTGGCCCTCATATGTGGGATCCGAACCGGGGCCCTCTGGCGTCCCAAGCCAGTTCTTAACCATCGCGCCACTCGGCCGGCCCTCTCATGTCTTTTTAAACATAATTTGTTCATGTTCCCACTTGGCCCTGAAAAGCATCCTTCTGTTAACCTATTGTGTTATTCAAGGCTAATCTCCTGAGATGTCGTAGGTAATGTGTTTCCCCTCTTCTGTGCCCAGGTCTCCATGCACATAGCGTGCTGCAGGTCCTTGCCAGCTCTAGCTTCTAAGCTGACAGACCCTGCCGTGTCATTTAAAAGGGAAGGACAATTCTCACAGAGTCACAGACAGGGAACAACACTGCCATTGAGCTGTCTTTACTTTTCACCCATGCACAGGAAACAAGCAATTTGTTACTTTTTTTCAAATTCTTTGATAATGATGGTACCTTGGCTATGCTAATGTGCTAGCTTTTTCCTACAAAAAGTATTCCTTTTAAATTAAAAAAGAAAAACTATGGTTTATATAATTTGTAGCTTCTGATAAGCCCTTTTTAAGTGTAGGTTAGGGGCATGGAGTGAATGAGGCGGTTTAGAGCACACTTCACAACTGCCTCTGTGCTTTTAATGGGGTTTTGCTCCTGTGTGTACCTTTGCTATAAAATTGGTAATTAGCTAGTGAAAGGTTTTGAACTAGACCTCTCCATTAGGTTCAGCATACTTTACTATACCTTTTCCCATGTGTGTGTGTGTGTGTGTGTGTGTCTAGGGAAGGAAGAGGGGGAAGAGAGAGAGAGAGATTGAGATTAAAGCAGTTTTTAATAATAGTACTTTTAAAATGTCCATCTTACTGGTAGTGTTGTATAGCTGTATTAAACTTCATGGCTCTTTCTAAATTGTACTCCACTTTATTCAAAGTAATCTGTAAAACTAAAGCAGATACATGTTTATCATAATACGTTTTTTAAAAACACTTCCTCATGAATATAGAACAGTTTTATATCCATACTGAAATTTGTTAATAATGGGATCTTCCAGAAATTTACTTTGGGATGTTTTATTCCTTTTAGTAATTCATATATTGTAGAGCCTCTTAAATTGGCAGATTATATACTACATTATTCTGAGTATTGAAGTGCTAATGTGAAAGAGAAAATTGTAGTTTATCAATGCCATGGACAAGGTACCATTTTTTAAAAAGGTACACTGGCTTTGATGTGGGGAAATAAGGTATTAATCTATTTGGGGAAAAGAACTCAGACTCTAAATACACATGTATAATTTTTTTTTCTGCATTATCAGGTATATCCAGGAAAAGGGCTTTGAAATACTTAAGCTATTTTCTAAATTTCTAGCTATTGGAAACAGAAGTATATATCAGTTCTGATTGCTCAATTTTATTTCTTTTATTTTTAAAAATTTTTTATATTTATTTATTTCATTTATTTATTTATTTATTTTAGCTGAGCCATCCTGCCACCTGTTGGCAACTCAGCGGCAGCTCAGCTTGGGCCGGGAATCAAACCTGCAACCCTGTTTCTCAGAGCTCGCACTCTTGAACAAGCTCTTAACCAACTGAGCCACTCAGCTGGCCCTCTGATTTGCTGAATTTTAAAATATGTGGCTCAAAGGTGGGACCAGGGGATGAAGTACTTCCCCTCTGAGGGAAGTCTCAAAGCTATAAATTTTCATTTAAAAACTATTAAGACTGAAAGCTGGTGACATCACACAGGCTATGATAAAGTATATGTAGTCTCATTCACCACAAGAATAAAGGTATATTTTTGACTCTTGGGACCTATGTAGTTTTATGAACAAAAACAAACCTGCCCACATACTACTTTTAAATATGAGATACTCATTACCTGTCTCTATATAATCTGAAAATCAGTTTTCAAGAAGGTTTTTTATAAAAGTTTCATATGAATTTTAGAGCAAAAACTATGCAACTCTGTTAATGACAGGCATGGGACAAGTTGGTTTATGTTCTTCCCAGTTGAGATGCTGCCGAAGTCAGTAAGGTCAGGATATGTAGGGTGTTCTGTCACCTTTTCTTAGGTAGACAGGCACCTGCTTTTGCAGACAGAATATGAAGCTCTATACACAATAGATCAGAACTCTGATTTCCCCTTTCCTATTTTTATTGGTTAGCCAGGAATACATATGCAGTACTGTATGAATCAGATTTTAGATTTTTCTCTCCTTTGTGCTATTTTCATATTAAATAATAACATCAAAGAAATGAGAACTAAATTTAAGTTGAATATCACTGGACCAGTTTCTTTCATCACAAACCTTCTGAGCTCTCTGTAGACATGTGCTTACCGTATTTGCCGGCGTATAAGACGATTTTTTGGCCCTGAAAAATATGCCTCCAAGTGGGGGGTCGTCTTATACGCCAGGTACACTTCAG
>NW_017731872.1:567956-574549 GCF_001890085.2 Hipposideros armiger
ATATTGTTTTACCTTTTATTTGGTGTGTGGAAGGTGTGCGGAAGAGGGGGTAGTCTTATACGGCGAGTATATAACAAACTGTATTTTGAGTGGAAATGTTAGGGGGTCGTCTTATACGCCCAGTCGTCTTATACGCCGGCAAATACGGTAACTGTGGCAGGTTGCTTAAGCATCTGGCTGCTGACATTTTCCCTTCTTTCTGCAGAGCCCAGCATTACATCAACATGCCTGTGCAGTTCAGACCAAAGTCGGTGGGCAGATTTGAAGCTTTGCTTGTTATTCAGACAGATGAAGGCAAGAGTGTAGCTATTCGACTAACTGGTGAAGCTCTTGAAAAAAATTAACTGGAATACATGTTGTGTAAAGTAAATGACGTAAGTTATATTTTGGTAACTTCATTTTTCTACACTACAATTATGCTTTTGTATATATTTTGTATGATAAATTAGATATGTAAACAGTAGATTTTTTTTGTTATTTTGAGAAGCTAATACTGCAGACCTGACTAAAATATCATGTATCTAGCCTACAGTATCATACTTAGCTTTTAAGGGAAGGAGAGTTTTATTTTTGCATTGATTATGATATTCTAAATCAATATGGCAGATATTTTAATGTATATCCATAAATAAAGTTAATTTTCACTAAAATTGTGTTTTTTATATGATGTCATACAAAAATCAGAATATTGCTTTATTCTGCTAATTATTTCCAAGCTCCTGGGTCTGTTCCATGACTTTTCTCCTCCATTACATAGTTTTCTTTTCCCTAAGAAATTCTTTCTCTGTTCCTCCTGTCCTTTAGCGAATTGCCCAGAGTACAAAGGAAAGCTTACTTTTAATGAAATTGTTTTCCTCTGGAGTGGGAGAAGTCTTCATAGTCTATGCAAATATGTTGGAGACGTTGATATATTTTAAGATAGCGTGTATTGTAATTGAAGCCAGATGGGACAAATGCTTCAGAATCCAGTATAGAGGAGGCACTCTGCAAGCCGTTACCAGTGGGATAAGGGCACTGAGTCACTGAGCAGACAGAAAGAGCTCTCCTGTTGTGACATCTTTAGCTGTGACAAGGCGTGAGGTAGAGAGGGTGACATGGTTACCTGGTTTTACCCAAGAGGAGCATGATTACTGCTTCTCAACCATTACTGAAGCCTCCTGATAAACTTCTCTGAGCCCCTTCTCCTTTGAAGCATCAAAAACCCAGACTGAGCATTTATGTAGTGGGTTAGGGTGATCAGAATGGAATATTATTGATGGAGCAGAAAGACCACAGAACATGTGAAAAGCAGCCTAGATGACATAAACCCAGTAGCAGTTCAGAACAAAATGATTGTGAGCTTGAGACAGAAGAATTCTTTCGTCTTCCACTTCATTTTTCTCTTGCTTAGAATTTCTTTTCTTAGAAATGAAATTTGTGAAAACTTTTTCACAAGTTAAACAGTTGTTGGTTTTACTGATGTTGCCTTATTCCAAGTCTAGATTTTGTACATCAAATATGAGATGACTTCACACTTGAATGTGTATTTGATAACAGTCATCCTCAAAAATTTTAAAACAGAGGTATTGCTTTTTTAAAATGTTTGCGATGGTCTTTCAGTCCCTAAGTGTTGTATTTCTGTTTCCATGTAACCATCATTTTGCCTTTGAGGTGATACTCAGGAGATCACAAAAAAGAAGGGTTAAACGAGCAAAGAAATTTTAAATGTGACTCTGCTTCCATAGACTATATACTTTCGTAGATAATCATGTCTTTTTTTTTTAAGATTTTAATTAAAAATATAGCTAACATACACTATTATATTAGTTTTAGGGGTATACCATAGTCATACAACATTTATATACCTGAAGAAGTGATCACCATGATAAGTTCAACAACCATCCAGCAACATACTTTGCTATCATAATATTATTAACTGTATTCCTCATGCTGTACATTATATCCCCATGACTTGTTTGTTTTATACCTGGACATTTGGACCTCTTATTCCCCTTTACCTATTCTTCCCTTTTTAAATTTTATCAATTACAATTGACATTCAATATTACATTAATTTCAGGTGTACAGCATAGTGGTTAGACATTTATATAATTTAAGATGTGATCTCCCTGACTAGTACCCACTTGGCATTATACATAATTAGTACTATATCATTGACTATATTCCCTATGCTTTACATCCCGATGACTATTTTGTAACTACCAATTTGTACTTTTTAATCCCTTCGCCTTTTTCACCCTGCCCCCCAATCACCTCCCATTTATCACTCCAACAAATCTGTTACCCATCTGACACCATACATTGTTATTATAATATTGACTATATTTCTTATGTTATACCCTACATCCTCATGACTACTTTGTAACAACCAATTTGTATTTCTTAATCCCTTCCCCTTCTTTCACCCACACCCCCAGACCCACTTCCATCTGGCAACCATCAAAATTTTTTTTGTATCTATGAGTTTGTTTCTGTTTTGATTGTTAATTTTGTTCTTAAGATTCTACATGCAAGCAAAATCGCATTGCATCTGTCTTTCTCGGTCTGATATACTCAACTTAGCACAACACCCTCCAGGTCCATCAGTGATGCCGCAGATGGCAAGAACCCATTCCCTTCCCTGGCTGAACAATATTCCATTGTATATATGGGCCACCTCCTCTTTGTCTATTCTTCCATTAACGGACACCCAAGCTTCCACCACATCTTGGCCATTGTAAACAATGCTGCAAATGAACATATGGGTGCACACATCCCCTCAAAATAGCGTTTTGGGTTTCTTTGGAAAACTACCCAGTAGTGGGATTACTGTGTCCTTCATTGTCTCTTTTTATAGCCTTGTTTTAAAGCCTATTTTGTCTGGTATAACTATTGCTACTCCAGCTTTTCGTTTGTTTTTTGTTTGTTTATTTCCATTTTCATGAAATATCTTTTTTCACCCCCTTTCTGTCTGTGTGTGTGTCTTTCAATTCGAAGTGAGTCTCATGTAGGCAACATATGGAAGGGTTTTGTTTTCTTATCCATTCAACGCTCCTGTATCTCCTGATTGGAGCATTTAATCCATTTACATTGAAAATAATTGCTGATAGACATGTAGCTCTTGCCATTTTATTATTCATAATTTTTATTTTTATTTTTTTTCCCATCTTAAAGAAGTCTCTCTAACATTCCTTGTAATACTGGTTTGGTGGTATTATCTTTTTCTTGTCTGGGAAACTCTTTATTCGTCCTTCAATTCTGAATGATAGCCTTGCTGGGTAGAGTAGTCTTGGTTGTAGATCCTTGCTTTTCATCACTTTGAATATTTTCTGCCAGTCCCTTCCTGAAAACTTTCTGTTGAGAAATCAGCTGACAGCCTTACGGAAGCTTCCTTAAAGTTACTAGTTTTCTTGCTGCTTTTAGGATTCTCTCTTTGTCTTTAACCTTTGGCATTTTAATTATTAATATGTCTAGGTGTTGGCCTGTTTAGGTTCATCCTATTTGTGACTGCACTTCCTGAACTTGCATATCTGTTTCCTTCATCAGGTTAGGAAATTTTTCAGTCATTATTTTTTCAAATAGGTTCTCAATCCCTTGCTTTCTTTCTTATCCTGGTACCCCTATGATGCGAATGTTATGCTTGATATTGTCCCAGAGATCTCTTAAACTATCCTCATTTTTAAAAATTTTTTTCTTTTTGCTGTTCTGATTGGGTGTTTCCTGCTACCGTGTCCTCCAAATCGCTGATTCGATCCTCTGCTTCATCTGGTCTGCTAGTGATTGCTTCTAGTGCATTCCTCATTTCAGTTATTGTATTCTTCACTTCTGATTGTTTCTTTTTTATGATGTCTATGTCCTTTTTTATGCTTGTAATCTCTTTGTTGAAGTTCTCACTAAGTTCCTTGAGCATCCTTATAACCATTATTTTGAACTCTGTCTCTGGTAGGTTGCTTGTCCCGTTTCATATAGTTTTTTTTTTTCTGGATTTTTCTTATGTTTCATTTGGGATGCATTTCTTGTTTCTTCATTTTGGCTCCCTCTCTGTGTTTGCTTCTATGTATTGGGTAGATCTGCTATATCTCCCAGTCTCGGCCAGGTGGCATTATGTAGTAGGTATCCTGTGGGATCCAGTGACAGAGTCTTCCTGGTCACCTGAAACAGGTGCTCCAGGAGTGTCCATTGTGTGGGTGTTGTATGCCCTCCTAGTATAGTTGAGCCTTGATTGCTATTGGCATGTCAGTGGATGGGATTGACTCTTAGGCTGACTGGCTGTGGGGTTTGGACATGTCCGCAGCTTATGGGCTGCTATGCAGGAGACTTAACCCCACTTAGTGGGATTTGCCCCAGTGGGCTCTGGTGCCTGTTGAGACCACCCTTTGTGTGCTGCTTGTGGGGCTACTTGATGGTGCTCTGCTCTGGTTTGAAGCCAACTTCTAAGTATGTTGGTTCTGGGGCATCTTAGGAAGGGTTCTGGTACTGGCCCAGATCAGCCACTGCCTGGTAGGAACTACAAAGTGATCCATGGTTGTTCGCTGCCTGTGCTAAATCTGGAGGCATGCGGGAGAGGCAATGCTGTGAACCGAGAATAGCTGCCACACGTACCAGTCTTGGGGTAACTCCACAAAAAAACCAGGACACCCAGAGACCTGTTGCCACCTGCCGGCTCCCTTAAGGTTCAGCCACTGATAAAGCCTCGTGCAGTACTCGAGTTGAGTGAAGTATGGTCTTAGGGAGTCACTAGAGTGGGAAGTGTGTGGTCACTAGGTTAATGTAGACTTTGGTTTGGTGCCAGTGCTGAGCCTGGAGCAAGTTAGCAAAATTCTCAGAGCACACCAAAGCCAGTCACCACCCACCTGGAGCCTCTGGACTCTAATAGTTTCCCAAGAAAGAGTGCAATGTTGTAGGGGCTTGCTACTTTTGGAGAAAGTGCCTCCGGCAGTGCACAAGTTTGGTGGGGCAGGGTTCCAGCTGAGTCAGCAGGACAGAGCAGCAGAGCTCACCAGGCCAATCAGATTCTGATTTGGCCTGTGAGGGCAGGCTCAACATAGGAAAGATGGCACCCATCTGCCAGCTGCTGGGAAAGAGGACCCCTCACTGGGAAAATGCCAGCTGAAGAGCTCACTCAAGAGTGTGAGCTCTGAGCAACAGCGGTTCGAGTCCCAGCCCAAGCTGAGCTGCTGCTGAGCTGCGAACAGGTGGCAGGATGGCTCAGCTAAAAAAAAAAACCAAAAATGCCAGCTGTCCTCCAGTCCTTCCCCTGAAGCACACACCTCAGTCTTCCCCCTGCATGTTTCGAAGGCCCCCAAGTTACCATCCCTGTGCTGGAGCCCAAGGTGAGTACCTGCGAGCGAATGAGTCTGTGTGTGCTATTAAAGAGGACGTCTGGGTTTCCTGCAGCCTTCTGTCCCACCTGAATGGTCAGAATCCCCACTGTTTTTTACAGCCAGGTGTGGGGGCTCCTCTTTTCAGCACCAGTACTCTGGACTGGGGAGCCTGGTGCAGTGGAGTGAGGTCCCTCAATCCTCTTGGGGGAACCTCCGCAGCCAAGATACCCCTCCTGATTCTTAACTGCCACAGGGAGGTTTGGGGCCCGTTTTGCATCTCTGCCTCTCCTACATCTTGAGATGGCTTCTTTCTATTTTTAGTCATAGGACTTCTGTTTGGCTAGACTTCAGATGGTTCTCCAGGTTGATTGTTCTATAATTTAGTTGTAATTTTAATGTGTTCATGGAAGGACGCAGGCACAGTGTTTATCTAGCCTGCTGTCTTGGATCTCTCTATGCATTTATTTTTATATTTCCATGTTTTGGAAACATGATTTTTGGAGTTTTAAGAGCAGCTGGATGTAAACCAATGACTCGTTGCAACCAGTCATCACTATTAACAAAACTATGGACCATCGGCTGTTTTCACTATAATCTCTAATGTGTAAGAGCATCTGTAGACAGAGTTACAGTACTTAGCTTTCCATCTAGAAGCCATTTTCCCTTTATTCCCATCGTTCCCAGTTGGTATCTTGAGCCTTAACCTCTCTGAGCCCCAGACTCATATGCCCAACTGTGGACATGTCCACTTGGTTATCAATAGGCATCTCAGACTTTGGGTTCTCTCCCTGCCTAAACATGTTTCTGTCTAGCTTTCCTTATCTCAGTAGATGTCACCCTGTCCATCCAATTACTCAGCAAAACCCCTAGATTTTGACGTCTTTTATCCTCGTTCCTCATATCAATGCTCTCCAAAATGTATCTCAGATATCTAAGTCCTTGAGTCCATATCCAGTGTTGTCCACAGCGGTCCAAGGCACCATCTCTCTGTCAGACCACTGCAGTAGTTACCTTGCCAGACTGCTGCTTCTGCTCTTGGCTCTAGAACCCTTTCTTCACCAGTAGACAGTCACATTTTTTTTCTTTTAATTATTTTTTATTACGAAATGCTCATTTTTTAGAATTAGTTTCAGCTGTACAACACAGTGCAATAGTTATACTTTTTACCCCTCAAAGTGACAATCCCCCCTCCCCCAATCCACCGCCCCACTTCCCCCCAATATCATACATATCTATTACAATTCCCTTGACTCCACTCCCACACTATACTCCACGTCCCATGACTATATA
>NW_017731872.1:574579-593570 GCF_001890085.2 Hipposideros armiger
ACTATATATATATATATATATATATATATATATATATATATATATATATATATATATATTCATTTATAGTTGATATACAATATACAACATCAGCTTCAGGTGTACAGTGCAGTGATCAAGCCTCTTCCCCATCCATGATGCGGTCTTCCTAGCAAGACATGTGACCACCTGATACCCTACAAAATACTTAACAACATTATTAATTATATTCCTCGAACAGTCTTTCATGTCCCTGTGGCAATATTGTAGTTACGTATTTATGGGCAGTCACAATTTTGAAACTAGACGAGAACCTAGGCTTCCCTGCTTTTACATATATGTAATTACATTACATGTAGTCTGAAGTCTGGACTCCACTTTGGCCTGTGAGGCCCATCATCATCTAGCCCTGGTCTCCCTCCGGCCTCACCCACCCTCCAACCACTTGTTCACTAAGCTCCACCTGTGCAGCACGGCTTTACCTCTCCTGTAAAGCCTTTTCTGACCACCTTATCCAAGGCAACCCCCTAATTGTCTTAATTACATCACGCTTTTTATTATAGCCCCTCATCTCTACCTTATACTTGCTTACATATCTGTTTAGTAGTTAATTGTCTCCCTTCTCTATAATTAAGCTCTGTATGACTAGACCTGCTATTCCCCAGTCGCTGCTGCATCGCCAGACCTGGTCAGTGCCTCATATGTGTGATGTGACCAACTGCCCAGCAGTGCTCACTGCACTGACCCAAATGTCCTAGCCATCACTTCTCACCAGCCCCAGTAAACATCATCCCAGCCTTTTCCCAAGATTTCTTACTTGGTTTCTCTCCAGTGTCCTATAGACTGTTCCTCATAATAATACTTAAAACGTTTATTGAGTGCTTGCCATTACTATGTGCCAAGTAATGTCCTCAGTGCTCTTTATGCACTGTCACCCTTAATTCCCAACAGCTTTACAGTTTAACCCTTTCTTGGTGGGGAGGCTTAGGAGAGAGGTTCCTACTGTGGCAGCCTGCAGGCACCTGTGACAGCATCTGGGGAGAGACAGGTGGATTGATCATAGGCTGTGGGTGGGGCTGAGCATCAGGAGGGGGCGGGCTGCCCTGGGATGGCCTGGTGTAGATGAGCAAACTCAGGCTCCAGCTGGTATTAGCTAAAAGTCACACAACAGAGAAGCATTGGAGCTGGAAGCCAAGCCTTGGTTTTTCTGACTTGGGTGCCCAGTTGCAGATAATAGAAACTGTTCTTGAAACAATAATTAGAGAAAATGTAGCGCTGGTATATGTCTGCTTTTAAAAGTTTGATCCTCTCTGGTGTAAAGCAACCCTGAGATCGCAAATAAGCATGTCCCACTGGGGTTAACACTTTCAGCACACAGCCCTGTTTGTCAGCCAAGCAAGACATTGAGCAGGCAAGATCTGAATTCAGTGATGATTAATGTGCATCAGTACTGATTTAATTAATCCAGAAATGAGACTGGATAAGAGGGCATCTGCTTTTAGTCTTCAACTGAACTCTGAGGTAGGGATGATTTTATATATACAATACATATATTTTACAAGAAATGAATCTCTTGGTAGAATTAAATTGTGTTGTTTCTCACAAATATGAGAAAGTATGTTTCTTCCCTTTTTAATTCAGTATTAACTTTCTAAATTTTTATATTTAACGTTCTTATATTTTATAAGTGTTTGATGAAAACTGTTCTGAAATGAAAAAGTATTTTCCCAGCATTTTCCTAAATGAGATTTTTTTTTTGTATGTCTTTTCCATTTGATGAAAACAAGCGTGTCAGTCTTAAAGACACATTCTTGTCCACTGCACATTCTGTATACCCAGACTCTTTAAGACCTATAGGTTTCATATACCACTGGTTTCCAAACTCCAGCAGCAGACTCATTTGGCATCCAATAAATTTTGCTTTTCAAGTTTTATGCAAGTTGTATTTTTTTAGGTTGCTAGTTGGCTTTTATTGAATTTCAAAATGCCACTTGAAAGTCCTACAACCACAGGCCCAACCGGCTTCCTGCCAGTTCGTCTGTGTGGTATCACTCTGCCTTACTAATGTCGGACCCCTTGCCCACAGCCTCTTCCTGAACCCCCAAATCCTACAAGACCACATTTTTGGACATTGTTTGATAGCACTACTTCCTCTGTCATTGTTAACAAGCCAATGACACATTAAAGTAGTGAAACTAAACAGTACAAATACTAAATTCATTTTAAAGATGGAGTAGTTAGTTCACTTGTTTTTGTATTTCTATTACTACTTCATATATTACCTTAGTCTGAATAAGAGAATAAGCAGATAAAATATTCAGAGCTGTGACATCCTAAAAATAGTTACTTTGTAAATAAGGATTATTGCAGTAAGGAACATGGTGAGTGTGATAGGCAACTTCCAAATGGACCAGAATGACCCCTGCCTCCTAGTATTCATGATCCCATGTATCCCCTCTATTTAAGTAACTTGCTTCTAATACCTCAACATTGATAGAAACATCACTTCTGTGATTAGATTACAAAAGATTGACTTCCGACTTGCTAAATCCTCCTTGCTGGCTTTAATGAAGCAAGCTGCCATCCTGGGGAGGGCCATGTGGTGAAGAGTTGAGGACAGCCCCAAACCAACAGCTGGCTGGGAACTGAGGAGCTCAGTACAGCAGGCCAATAAAAGTGAATCCTGCCAACCACCACTTAAATGAGCTTGAAAGTAGACCCTTCTCCAGTCAAGACAAACATCTTGTTTGCAGCCTGTGAGAGATCCCAATGCAGAGGACTCAGCTAAGCTCTACCCAGATTCCTGCCCTACAGAAACGATGAGATCATAAAATGCTCATTGTTTAAGCCACTAAGTTTGTGGTAATGTGTTATGCAGCAATAGATAACTAACAGTGGGTGCTTAATGAAAAAGAAAAATAACTGCACTGCAAATTTAATAAGCCCTTATAAATCAGCCACATTGGTAAATAATTACATATAAAAAATAGAGACAACCCAGCAACTATTGATCTTTTTGTGATTAAAAAGCTCTCTGTTTTAATCTTTAATGAAATGGGCACTTCCCTGTTTAGCTTCATCTTTAAATTTTTAATTTTATGCTCAGATTAAGATCCAGGCATATTGGAACAAAGAATCCTGTAAGTTTTTAAATACACACTAATTTAAATGATCACAAGCATTCAGAGCTTATTGAGCACTAAGAGAAACAAGAATGAAAGTCAAGGTTCCCTGTTTCTGGTCCCTTGAGGGTTTAGCCTGTTTGGACAGGAGGAGTGCAGAGTGGGTGGTAGCACCTCGACAGACCAGCACCCCTAACAGAAGCACCTGTCTGACTCTTAGCTGACAGCTGAGCAGCCACTGGGCTTGAAGGAGAGTGGAGTTGAGGTAAAGGAGGAGCTAGGTTGTTGAAAGTGCAATTGGAAATTTAATCCTTCTTGGAATTTTTATAATTTATATTTCTCCTACATCCAGTGCCTACCCTATAAAAGTCCCATACATACTGTATGAGGACACAGAAGTGGCTGTTTAATTCTATGAACACGATTGACATATAGTCAGAAGGTAGTGTTCTTGGTATGACTTCAGGTGGGACAGGTAGCCCCATGCCACTTGGTTCAGCCAGATTCTCCTTACATTTTGGTTGACACACAAAATTTGACCTTCTGTAGAATCAACATTAGGAAATACAGTCTTTTATACTTTGTTGTATGTGAGATTTGATGCCTGACAAACTTTGAAACGGCATGAAACACTCAACTGAGTGTACTTACAACGGGTGTCCTCTTGATGCATCAAGAGTGGATATAAGGGCCGGCCGAGTGGTGCGATGGTTAAGAACTGGCTTGGGACGCCAGAGGGCCCCGGTTCGGATCCCACATATGAGGGCCAGTGACACTGCCCTCCACAGCTAAGATGCTGAACAACAGCTCAACCTGGAGCTGGGCTGCTGTGAGTCGCCGGCAACGGCGTAGGCTGCAGCCCCTGTGGCAGTGGGTTGCCATGGGCTACCGTATGTAGCCAGCAGCTGCAGTGAGCGGCCATCCAGAAGCTGGCGACTGATGTGCCTCTCTCGGGAAGAGCGCAATGATGGTGCCAACTTGGGCCAGTGAAGCAACGTCCTCCACAACTAGACTGAAGAAAAAAAGGACAGCAACTTGTCTGTTCATCTTCCCCCAATTCCCCAATAAAAATCTTTAAAAAAAAAAAAGAAGTGGATATAAGAAAGCTGGGAGGTAGGGAAAGGCACCAGATGCCAGCCTTTGCTCCTTCACAGTTTTGCAGAGGGCCACCTCTATTGGCATAACGCTTCTATTATCAGTCTTGGAAGCTGATTCTCCAGCAGCTTCTTTGGAACTATTTTTTAAAATATCCAGAGATCAGTTAGTTCTGTTGCTGGATCCCGGCTTGCTCTGAGCCTTCCTCTCCAGCCACAGTCATGCCCATCCTTTCACGAGGACATTTTCCCCATAGGTGGTCCTCAGGGAAGATGGCCCATTCAATTAATGGGTATCTGTGTTGAACAATTTTCTGCTGAGTGTCTGTTTCATTCATTCAACCAGAAATGCCATGAGGGCAGGGACCAGGGCTCCTGGTTTATCTCTGAAACCTCAGGGCATAGAGTACAGCTGGTTCTTGGTAGATTTTTGTATGCTTTGAATAAATGGATTCAGCACCACTGATGTTTCTGTGTCTTAATCTTTCGATGGAAATATCAAGAATATGGATAGGGGCCGGCCGAGTGGCTCAGTTGGTTAAGAGTTAGCTTAAGAGTACGAGCTCAGAGCAACAGGGCCGCCGGTTCAATTCCCACATGGGCCAGTGACACTGTGCCTGAGCTGAGCTGCCAACAGGTGGCAGGATGGCTCAACTGGTGAGAGCACGTGCTCTTAACAAGACTGGCTGTTCGATGGTGGGCTATGCCCGCCCGCAGCTAAGACTGAACTCAGCACCTTGAGCTGAGCTGCCGCCTGGATGGCTCAGTGGATAGAGCATGCGCTCTTAACAATGAGCTGCTGGTTCGACACCTGCATGGGATGCTGGCTACGCCCACCCGCAACTAAGATTGTAACACAGCACCTTGAGCTTAGAGGCCACGAGCTGCCGATGGGCAGCCAGATGGAGACTGGTGCCCTCCACAACTAAGATTGAAGAACAACAACTTGGCTGGTCCCCCTCCCCAATTTAAAAAAACAAACAAACAAACAAACAAAACCATTGATAATGTAATAGCATGGGAATAAAAGGGACACTGTTTAACATAATAATGTATTTATATCTCAGGCCAAAAGCAAACTGTGCAAATGGAGAGGTGCTGGAGTCAGGAGCAGGCCAAGGCTGTTCACACCGTGAGTGTCACATAGCATTGTCCTGGTGCAGGTGGACAGGGGGAAGAGATGAGACATTTAAGATGGGGATTTAATTGTTTATATGGAATATTAAGAGAATGTCCTTTAAAAATGATAAGCAATAAGAGAATTCAGTAATGTGGCTGGGCATAAAATAAATGTACAAAAACCAGTAGACTTTCTGTGTAAGAAAATAGTAATGGGCAGTGAGAAAGTATAATGGAAGAAATGATAAAACACCTACGAATAAATGTATGAAGAAATGTGTAAAATATTTAAAGTCACACTGAGAGGCAAAAAGAGACTTGAGTAGGAGGAGCAACCTGTACCCACTTTACCATGGTGCACTTTCTGTTACATGAGTCAGGCCATGTGTGGCTGGCAAAGAGGGCACTGGTGACAGTAATGCAGAGTTCTCGTGGATCAGGTAGCATTTCCCCCAACCTTAGAGACCTCTATCAATCCAGCTTTTTTTAAAGGATGAAATCCTACATTTAACATTATGTCTTTATTAGGTTTTTACATGTCCTTTAAACTGTGCTAGACTTTTACGGGGATTGGCATAACAATTATTACTGCTTCAGTTACAAAGTTGCTTAGATTGTAAGTAGTTGGCCCCTAACACTGCTTTCCCCATTAGCCCAATTTCAGTGTGTGAATGGGAGGCTTGTTAGGAATATGTATTTTGCATTATAGTAGAACCTACTTTTGAGGGAAAAGATCCAATAACTACATCTGTCAATTCTCCCTAACTGATCTCTATATTTAATGCCTTTCCAATAATAATATCCATGAGGTATTTTTTTAAGTGGAAAAGTGATTCTAAAGTTGATATCGAACAATACCATGCAGGAACAACCAGGACAATGCTGAAAAGAGGCATGAGGGAGGCTGGTCCTATCAGGCTGGTCAGATGGAGGGCTGGGGAGACTGCCACCCCTCAGAGAGAGAGGTCGAGGGTGGGGAGAGACACACCTCTTCCCTCACCTCCCCTAAAGAGAAATAATCCTGGGCTTTCTCTCTCCAAGTGATCAGTTCTCAGGACTCCCACTCCTCACTTTTGCACAAGGTCAGTGGGCCACAGGCGGCGGGGTCTGCCAGTGTAATTCAGGAGAGGAAGTGTTAGGAGGCAACATAGCAACAAGGAAGCTCATATTTCATCCTCCATCTGTCAGTGGAAACTTGTGGTAAGAAGCTGATGGTGTGATCATTGGCCACTTCAAACCATAACAACAGGGATTAAAATAGCCTGGGTGACTGGCTTATGAAAAGATCAGTGAAACCTAATGGACTCCAGCAACATCCAAATACATAAATTTAATACATGGTAAAGGTTTGTATCAGTGGGGAAAATATATGGGTTATCTCAAAATATTTTCCAGATGAATCATATCTTTAAAATGAAACTATAAAAGTCTCAGAAGAAAACATGGGAAAACAATTTCAGTTATTAATTTCTAATTATGAAACAAACTGGATATTATATAAGGAAGACTGATAATTCAATATATACAAATTAAATTTTGGGAGGTGGAGAAGCATAACCACAGTCAAATGACAAACTGGCAAGAAATTTGTAATACTTATGTAAATGGACTTTGGATAATAAGAAAAAACAATAGGAAAGGAGGTAAAAGATATGAACAGTTAACAGAAAGGAAATACAAGTAATTTTTTTAAATTTCTAAAATATATGTATATTAATCAACTTTCAAATAGCCTCAATCTCAGTGGTCTAAAATCATACATTTGTTTTTCTCATTCATGATGTAGGTGAAATGGCACTGGGATGCAGTTTATCTCACCTGCACTTGACTGGTCTGGGGCCCCAGCTGCAGGTGGGGCTCAGGTAGCTCCTGTATTTCTCCTCTTGGCCGGTAGACATCAGGTCATGCTCTCCTCATGGTGAGCAGAAAAGTAGGAGGATGAGCAGACACATGCCATGACTCTTAAGGCCTTAGTTTGAAGCTAGCCAGTATCATTTCCATCCACATTTAATGGGCCAGAGCGTGACTCAGGGCAAGCCCCACATGAGAAGCCTAGAAGATGTGGGGTGTAATTCTACTTATTACAGGGAAGCATGAAGATTGTGGAACAACAGCCAAATTTACTGTGATGTGTACTCTTTTAAATAGGTCATTCATACATGTGTAAAATATAAAAAGTTAAAGTCTCCCTCTCATGCCTGTCCACTAGCCATGGAATGACTCTCCTCGGAAACCAGTTTCTTGTCTATCTTTCCTGTGTGTGTGTGTGTGTGTGTGTGTGTGTGTGTGTGTGTGTGTGTGTGTGTGTCAGAGCTGAGAGAGAGCCAGGCTGTTGAAGTTCAAATCCCACCTTCCTCACTTAACTAGTTTTGTGACCTTGGGCGGATTTGACCTGT
The DNA here is from genome assembly GCF_001890085.2 of Hipposideros armiger. Lineage (NCBI taxonomy): Eukaryota > Metazoa > Chordata > Mammalia > Chiroptera > Hipposideridae > Hipposideros > Hipposideros armiger. The sequence goes on from NW_017731872.1 coordinate 582,290, forward strand.
GATTCATTTTTCTCACCTGTACAATAAGGATAATAATATTGTTCATTTTATAGGTTTGTTGTGGAAATTAAGTGAATAAATATTTGTAAAGTGCTTAGAACATAATGTTATATAAAAGTGTTATGTATAAGTTTAATTTTATATAATTATATATTTAATTTTTAAAGCACAAGTGATAGTATATTTGCTTTTTTTTTAACTTAAAAATATACCTTGGAAATCATTGTGTATCAGCACATATAAAACTGACTCATTCTCATTAATGGCCACATAATATGTCCTTGTATGATTGTGCCATTATTAACAATCTTTATTTGATGGACATATTGGCTATTTCAGTCTTTTTCTATTACAAACATTGCTACTCAGTCTGTCTATATACATATGTCATTCCATATACGTTCAAGGATATCTGTAGAATAAAATACTAGAAGTGTGGAATTTCTGGGTCAAAGGATATGAGTAGTTTTAATTTGGATAGATATTGCCAAATTACTCTCTGTAGCGGTTGTATAAGCTTTTACTCCTGCTAGAAATTTATGAAGAGTGCCTATTTCTCTACATCCTAGAAAAAACAGTGTGTTAGCAAACTTTTATTTTTTCCACTCTAATAATTGAAAAATGGTGTCAGTTTAATGTGCACAATGGCTTTGAATGCTGGGAGTAGAGCCCACCGTGCAGGTCCTGTGGGTGGTCTGCTAGTAGCCACCCCTGACCCACTTCCCACTCACTAGTCCTAACTCCAGTGAAAAAGGTCAAATGTGTCAGATGCTGGCTTTCCTAGTATCCCCTGCAACCGAGCTCTGAAGAGAGAGCCCCTAGGGAGATGACCCATCCTTCTCTGTTACATGAGACCTGGAGCAATGGCAGCTATCTGTAACCAAATATTGATGAATATGTGGACAGAAAGACCACTCTGAGAATGGCAGGGCAGAGGATGATGCCCTGGGCCACCTAGGCCACTGTAGAACTGCAGACCCACCCCTCCTATTGTGTTACAAAATAACAGCCAACAGAAAGCTAGAATCCTATATGAATTACCTCACATCCATAAGCTTCCCAAAGACCTTGTGTGGAAAGAACATCAGTCCCTCTGTAACAGCAGTTGCCTCCAGGCAGAACCACAGGGACCTGTGCAGAGCTAGGGGGGCTTGCTTTGCACTGCACTGTCTCAATTTTTACCATGTTCAAGTATTAATTATTTTTGTAATAAATAATTTTTAAAAACAAACATAACAAATAAATTGTTTTAGTAAGAGATTTTAAAATCTGAATATCTGGGGCTGGCCGAGTGGCTCAGTTGGTTAAGAGTGTGAGCTCTGAGCAACAGGGTTGCAGGTTCGATTCCCACATGGGCCAGTGAGCTGCATCCTAGCTGTGCTGCCACTGAGCTGCCAACGGGAGGCTCAGCTGGTGAGAGTGCATGCTCTTAACAACAAGGTTGCCAGTTCAACTCCCACATGGGATGGTGGGCTATGCCTCCCCATCCCCCACAAGTAGATTGAAAGTGGTGACTAGACTTAGAGCAGAGCTTTCACCCTCCACAACTAAGATTGAAGGACAACAACTTGACTTGGAGCTGATGGGCCCTGGAAAAACACAATGTTCCTCTTCCCCAATTCTCCAACACTGTTTGCTTCCCCAATTCCCCAATAAAAATCTTTTAAAAACTAAATAAATAAAAATTTTTTAGAAATATGAATATCACTTTTTCTGTCAATATTCAGTAAACTTAATGGAACATATCATTTATTAAGGTATTTGGGCCAATTTATTGGGCAGCCAAATGTTGCCTATTGATGTATTCTTTCTCAGAAGACTTTTGAAATGACATCCAGTAAAATTCTAGATCGATATTTCCTTCTGAAGAACTTCTGTTTGAGATCCCTCGATATTCTCACAGGTATCTCTGCTAAACTGCAGAAGCTAGAGTTTCTCTCTCCAGGGCTGAGCGTATGGATTCTCAGACAGCAGAAGTACCCAGTAGCCTGATGCTCCGTGTTGGCTTTGCTTACAAAGTGTGTTCTGATCTGGTGTTCACAGTGAGGAAACTGAGGCTTAAAGAGCAGGGTGGCTTGGTTTCTTCTGGACCAGACACTCTTGGAGAACCTTTGGTGAAAGAGAAGACTCAAGAACATTTGAGAGATCTGGAAGTGTTTCCCGGTTATACGCAACTGCAGGACTGCTTGCCCAAACCTGTCCTGGAGAGTGAAATTGTAAGCACTGCTTCAGTGACGGTGCTTCCGGGTGCTCTGCTGCATTACAAGTTTGGTTTTCCCCTTTCTGTTATGTTAATGTCAAGTTTGAGGCCACTAAGGGGTCCGCATGTTTCTAGCTATTTAAACCTTGGGACATGAAGAAAGCTGCTATTTTCTGGGTGCTGAGAATGAGGGTGATAGGCAGCTCCCTCAGATGGGCATGCCGCAGCATCAACTTGGTGAGGTGGGGCTTTGATTTGGGGGGTTTCAAACAGTTTTCCCTAGAGGCCAAGCCTGAGCTACATATCCCTCAAACTGATTAACTATCAGTTATTAAAAACATCAATCATGCAATAATGCCCAACATAGAATAAAGAAAAAAGTAAGTTGTAAAACAGTATGTGTAGTGCAAGCCTTTTCTGTAAGACAAATTGCTACTAATAGTACTGGGTGAATGTAAATGTATAGAGAAAAATGTTTGGTGATAATGCTCCATGCTGATAGCCAGGTTGCATTTAATTTTTAAATAATAAATATGCATTATTTCTGTAGCCTGAAAAGGAAAGTGGGGTGAAAAGACCAAAACTCAGAGAATATAACCAACCCAATGCACCAGACACTAGCTAAGCCACCTAAGTAGCTAATCTCAGGGTCAGTTACTGTGCCAGGAATGGAGCTGGGAACAGACTGAGAGCATTGGAACCTCTTTGTGGGGCTCAGCACAAGTACAGTTTAGTTTCTCTGCTTCCTTCCAACATGGGGACCCTACACACAACAAGCTTACACGCGGGTTCCCTGTGCATGGGTTAGTCATACTGGGATCCTGCACACAGGGACCCTGTAAATGGAGCCTCTGCACAAGGTGTGCACCTGGGTGCTTGATCACAGCTCTGTGTGCTGCTGGCCAGCCTGGGGAGGGGCAGGACGCAGGGAGGGCCTGTGAGAGGCAGATTAGGCCTAGGCCCCATGGAAGCGGCTCTCAGAACTTTGGATTTTATTGTGTCAGTGACAAATGGAACACAAGTGCAGATGTGTTGTGTTGAGGCAACAGGGGATGAATTAGGGAGGTGTGCTCAGGAGCCCTTGATTTTCAGGGCCACCAGGTTAAAAGCAAAGGACCCCCTCAGGTTGGAAATGGGTTGCAGTGCCCGGAACCCTTCCTTCCACATTTGTACCTTTCCCCCTGCATTCCTCAGAGGCTACTGTTGTGGGACTCATCTCACAAAGGGCCGCCCCTCTTTGTGGCCATTCTATCACCAGCCTGAGCTGTCAGGTACATCAGTCATGTTGCTTTGTGAGTGCGTCACTGGCATAATCAGCAAGATTATGTGGCCACAAAGAGCCATGAATGAGGTGGTAATTGTGTTCAAGGGTAAAGAGAGTTAAATAAAGAGAGACTTTCCTTTCTCACAAAAGCAGTGAAAAAAGTGACAGCTAATATTTTAAAGCTGGCACAGATAATTGCAGTAAGAGATCTTTGTATGTTCTCTAACAAATGCTGCGCACTCACAGTAATATTCAAGTGCTCAGTCTGTGTCATGAACACCAGGTAATCATTTCCACTTGCTGTTGTGAAAGCTAAATCCAGTCATTGCAATGTCTGAACAAACAGAGTGGACTGGGAACACCTGAGTCACACTGCAGGGCAGCTCTAGGGACACATGTGTCCCCCTTTGTATGAGGGGCCTGTGCAACTTCAAGTGCATCGTTCCATTGCTAGTAGTCTCTGCTTTGATCAAAAAGGAAACCCAACTACTTGGGAGTTGATAGGGAAAGGGAAAAGATAAATAATACAAAAAAATCTGCAGTCAGCCTGCCCTAGGGGGGAAAAACCCTAATTTTTTTGGTGTAAAATTAGTAAAATTAGTCACGGAAAGGTGCCTAATTGTTCAATATAAAAGCTTTTTCTGATAGCATCTTCACTGGACGAGAATTTTCTATTGTGATGGGTGATTGTACTGTCCCAACAAAGTGTCTGGGTCTGTGGCTGCCTCCAAGCTCGTTGTGGAAGGGACAGGACTGTGGGGGGGTCTCCCACAGCCACTGGACTCATCAGCCCGTGTGGGTCTCTGGCCCAGGTAGAAGTGTTTTAACACAGATTAATTCTCTTTCTGCAGCTGTTCAATGTAGTAAAGGCAGAAGAAAACATGATTACAAAACAAAGCCATTCTGAAGACTATTCACAAAACAGTGCTTTCTTGATTTTTTTGAACATCCAAAATCAAATCTTTGACACATTAAAGGCTGACAAATTCCAAGTCTCACATTTTCATCACAGTCCTTTATTAGTCCTTCAAAGTTTTTTTCTTTTTATTTTAGAGCTGGCATCTCAAAGTTCCTGGTGACTAGATCCATATGAGTGTCAAAACCACACACACAGACTCAATGGGGCCATGTAGGCATGCTGTAAACCCTCTGTGAGCTCTATACGCTTTTATGCTCCCTCATGTCTCTAGACAAAGAATGACAGGGGTCCCATTTATAGTCTTCTAGCAGTGCTCAAATAGAAGGGAGCAGCTTTTCTCAAGTACCCTCTTCTGAGCACATTCAAGCAATCCTGTTTGCTTCCACTCTTGGTGCTAGAAAATGTCCAGAGGGATCCTGAGACCAGCCCTCCAGGAGCCTCTCACCATAACCCAGGGGTTCTCCTTTCAATTTAGGGTGCCCTGAGTTTCTGTGTTGAAGTGTCTTGAGTCTTGTCACAGAGAGGATTAAGTGATGTTCCTGAATCCTTCTGCTTATCCATCTTTATGTAGATTGTGAAACACCACACGAGACATATAAAGGCAAAAAGAAAATACTACAATAACCCTCTTAGTCTTTGGCAAGAATTCCTGCCTCCAAATCCATTTGGTCAATTCTCTTTACCATCTCACCACATGTGGCCTCAGAGGCCTGACTTGTTTGGGGAGACTGTTATCCTGCAGGTTCTCCTGTTCTGATAGAAAGAAACAAAGTTAGCACACAGCCCCTGTGTTTCAGGAATCCAAAAACAGAGAGGCAGAGGGGCCCTGTGGGACACCCCCTCCCCTCCTCCCCATAACCCCCACTCCAGTGCTAAAGTCAGGGGCAAAGAAGGAGACAAGTCAGAGCTGGAAGAATCCAGAATGGGACAACTAAAATGATGCAGGGGACAAAACTTCCACAGGTAAAAAGAAGAGGAAATGACTACAGTCCACCCGGCGGCGGGGGGAAGAAGGGAGAAGGGAGAACGAGCGAAAACCTATTTCCACCTCATCCCAAGACTAGAAACATGGAACACACCTCTATTCTCCACATACATGTACACACGTTGATTTTTTTTTTAAGATTTTATTGGGGAATTGGGGGAGGGGAGCAGTGCTGGGGAATTGGGGGGAGGGGAACAGACAAGTTGCTGTCGTTTTGTTCTTCAGTCTAGTTGTGGAGGACGTCGCTTCACTGGCCCAAGTTGGCACNTGTCGTTTTGTTCTTCAGTCTAGTTGTGGAGGACGTCGCTTCACTGGCCCAAGTTGGCACCATCATTGCGCTCTTCCCGGGCGAGGCACATCAGTCGCCGGCTTCTGGACGGCCGCTCACAGCAGCTGCTGGCCGCTCATGCTGGCTGCTGGCTACACACGGTAGCCCATGGCAATCCACTGCAGCAGGGGCTGCAACCTACGCTGTCACTGGTGACTCACGGCAGCCCAGCCCCAAGTCAAGCTGCCATTCACCATCTTAGCTGCAGAGGGCAGTGTCACTGGCCCTCATATGTGGGATCCGAACCGGGGCCCTCTGGCATCCCAAGCCAGTTCTTAACCAGTACGCCACTCGGCCGGCCCCACACATTGAATTTTGAAAGAAGGAATAAAAGGATACATACCTTATTTTCTTCATATTTTAGACAAAAGTGTACAAATCTTACTGCAGATGTCATGCAGAGTAAAGTGTTAACAGGATAAAAATGTTTTGCTGAGCTCACGGGTCTCATTTCTGGAGAGGTCGCTGGGCTGGCTGGGGTGGTTTGGGGTATAGCTCTATGTCCTGGGTATACGAGAAGGAGCTCACCCATCACACTCTTTCTCAAACTGGTGCAGGGCCGGGGGTTAGAGTGGAGTTCATTCCTGACAGCTTTAGTGGGGAAGAGAGGATTGGTGTCCCCTCCTGCACCCATGCTGCATCCAGCCTTGCTGTCCCAGGCCCCACACTTTGACTGAGGCACCAAATCCTGGTCTGCTCCCCTCTTCTTGCCATTCAGCCTCTCACCCTTTGCCCTTTATGCTTTTTTCCCTCTCTATCCTCAAAAGCCATCTCCATCCTCAGTTTCTCCCCCAAGTCTCTCCAGGTGGCTCGTCTATGCACTACCCACAGGGGTACAGGTGTGCTTGCAGAGGACAGGAGGGGCCGCTGCAACCATGCTACCTGGGCTCAAGTGCCCATCCAAACAGACCTTGGAGCCTTTCTGGTCTGTGCCTCAGTTTCCTCATCTGAAAAGTAAGCTTCATGATAGTACTTCCCCATAGGTGGTGAGCATGCAATGAACATGCTTACGAGGATGGACAGGTAACTTCAGGAACTCATCCTAGAAAAAGTGCTACATACCTCATTGCTGAATATCACTATAGTCACCTTTGCAGCTATGCACCGATGCCAGTGCCTAGTCCACTCTTCAAAATAATTTTGGAACTCTTTTTCTGGAATGGCCATCAGAACTGTTGTTGTATTACCTTGATGTCCTGAATGTCATCAAAATGTCTTCCCTTCAATATTTCCTTTATCTTTGGGAAAAGAAATAAGTCATTGGGGGGCCAGATCAGGTGAATAGGGAGGGTGTTCCAACACAGTTATTTGTTTACTGGCTAAAAACTCCCTCACAGACAGTGCCATGTACATTGCCGTGATGCAAGAGCCATGAATTGTTGGTGAAAAGTTCAGGCATCTATCTTTTTCACACAGCCTCTTCAGTGCTTCCAAATAGTAAACTTGGTTAACTATTTATCCAGCTGGTATAAATTCATAATGAATATCCTCCTCTGATATCAAAAAAGGTTAGCAACATCATTGCAACAAGTTTGTGAACTTAATTGTCAGACCTCATAGAACAGTGAGCCCCAGAAGGAGGGATCCCCATCTCACAAATCCCTTGGTCTTGGATGGCCATTTCAGGAAGTCCCTCTATTAAGATCTGCTCTCTTGAGTGTGTCCTGTTTTGTTTTGGTTCTGCCCATTTGTTTTGTGGGAGTTGGCTGGGGAGGTGCAAAAAGTGGGGCCCCTGGAGAGTCTGCCTAATGTACCATGAGACAGTCGCCAGCCTGTGACCCCTGCTTGGGCCCCGCTGTGTATTGGCTACAGGTGCATCTAGTGAGGAGCTTGTTGAGGTTCCTTGTTTTGTGTCAGCCCGTCAATCCCTTCCCCCACTCCACACACTGTCGATTCTTCTAGGGAGTGAGCGAGTCTTCATCCCACCCTAGAAGAAATAAATCTTTGGGACCTTGGGATAGGGAGAGTAGTAGACACAACATAGAAAACATGATCCATAAAAGAAAAAGTTGTTAAATTGATTGGATTCCATCAAATTTGAAACTCCTGTTCTACAAAAGACATTATTAAGAGAATGAAAAAATGAGCCACAGACTGGGAGGCAATATTTGATATCATATGTATGACAAAGGACTTGTATCCATCATATATAAAGAATTCTCAAAACTTGTAAGAAAAAAATTAAAAATGGGTGAGTGATTTGAACAGGCACTACATTAAAGAAGATATTTGACTAATGACTAATGATGTTGAGCTAAAGATGCTTGACATCATTAGTCATTAGAGAAATATAGATTAAAAGATACCACTATAGGGCCTGCAGAGTGGCACGTTGATTAAGAGCTGGCTTGGGATGCCAGCTCTGAGCAGCAGTGCCCCGGTTTGGATCCCACATGAGAGCCAGTGACACTGCCCTCTACAGCTAAGATGAACAACAGCTCGACCTGGAGCTGGACTGCCGAGAGTTGCCAGCGATGGCGTAGGCTGCAGCCCCTGTTGCAGTGGGCTGCCATAAGCTACCATGTGTGGCCAGCAGCCAGTGTGAGTGGCCGGCAGCCAGTGTGAGCTGCCAAGAGCCACTGTGAGCGGCCATCCAGAGGCTGGCGACCAATCTGCCTCACCCAGGAAGAGCGCAATGATGGTACCAACATGGGCCAGTGAAGCAACGTCCTCTACAACTAGACTAAAGAACAAAAGGACAGCAACTTGTCTGTTCCCCTTCTCCGATTCCCCAATAAAAAAATCTAAAAAAAACAAAAAACAAAAATAGATACCACTATACATCTATTAGAATGACTAAAAATAAAATAAAAAGAATAAAAAGCTGATAATACCAAGTGCTGATGAAGGTATAGAAAAACTAGAAGTCATTCATTGTCGAGGGCATACAAAATGGTACAGTCAGCTTGGAGACAATTTGGCAGCTTCTTGTAAGATTAAATATGTATTTACCGTATGACCAGCAATCTCACTCTTAAATATTTATCCAAGATAAATGAAAACTTATGTTCCTACAAAAATCTTTACATGAATGTTTATAGCAGTCTTACTAATAATAGCCAAAAACTAGAACCAACTCAAAAAGCTTTCACCTGGTGAATAGATAAACACTTGGGATAGAATACTACTCAGCAATAAAAATGAATGAACTACTGATATGAACAATAATATGAATAAATCTCAAATGCAATTCGCTAAGTAAAAAAAAAAAAAAACCAGACTTGAAACCTGCCTACAGTATGATTCCATTTATATTTATAAGACATTCTGGAAAAGGCAAAATTATTGGGGCAGAAAACAGATTAGTGGTTTCCAGGGACTGTAAGTTGATGACAAAAGTGCAGCATGGGGGGAGTTTTGGGGATGATGGAGCTGTTTTGTATTTTGATTGTGCTGATGGTCACATGACAGTATGCATTTGTTTAAGCTCATAGACCTATAACCAAAAAGAGTAAATTTTGCTGTATGTAAAATTTTAAAAGAGAATAAAGTAGAAGTGAAACAACAATAAAAAGGATGAAGTATTTCTGTGTACTTTGTTGGGTGACTTGTAGAAAATATTGTTAGGTAGAGGCAGCAAGTTCCGAATGATGTAAATTATAAGCTACCTTTTATCTAAGAAAGGGGAGATGGCAGGCTGCATCATAAGGTGGTCCACGTGATTGCCACCCCCTTGTCTACTTGCCCTGTATAATTTCCTTGTGTGTAGGTGGCCCTGTGAATATAATCAGATGTCACTCCTGTGATTGTTATGCTACATGGCAAAAGAGAGACCTAATCAGATGAACCCTTTTAAAAGCCGAGTCTTCTCCAGGAAGATGCAGAAGTCAGAGATGTGCTTCTGCTGGACTGGAAGAAACAAACAGCTAATGGTGTGACCTGGCGAGAAGCTGAGAGACCTCTAGGAGGTGACAGTGATATGTGGCTGACAGGCAGCAACAAACTGAATACTAACAAGTGAATGAGCTTGGAAGGGCACTCTGAGCTTCAGAAGAGAGCAGAACCCGGCCCACACCTTGATTTCAGCCTCATGAGAACCTGAGCAGAGAATGCAACAATGCCCTATCTATAGACTTCCTATCTACAGAACTGTGAGTTAATCAGTGGTGTTGTTTTAAGTTGCTAAGCGTGTGGTGATTTGTTATGCAGTGATAGAAAACTAATACAGGGGTGTACAAATGCAAATTATATTTGCTTACTTTTTTTTATTAAAGTTTATTGGGATGACAATTGTTAGTGAAGTTACATAGGTTTCAAGTGTACAATTCTGTAATACATCATCTATATATCATATTGTGTGTTCACCACCCAGAGTCAGTTCTCCTTCCATCACCATATATTCCATCCCTTTTATCCTCATCTATCCCCTTACCCTCTGTTACCCTCTGATAACCACTAATTGTCTGTCTATGAGTTTTTGTTTCTTCATTTGTTTGTCTTGTTCCTCTGTTGCTTTCAGTTTTATATCCCACATATGAGTGAAGTCATATGGTTTTCGACCTTTTCTATCTGATTTAATTCACCTACCCTAATAATTTCAAGATCTTTCCACGTTGTCGCAAATGGCAGTATTTCATCTTTTCTTATGGCAGAATAGTACTCCATTGTGTTTATGTGCCACATCTTCTTTATCCAATCTTCTATGGAAGGACACTTCGGTTGTTTTCATGTCTTCAGCACCATAAATAAAGCTGCAATGAATATTGGAGCACATATATCTTTTTTAAAAAAATTCTTATTGTTAGTTTCAGGTGTACAGAACAATGCAATAGTTATCCTTTTCACCCTTTGCACAGAAACAACCCCCCACCCCCATCTACTGCCCTCCCACCCCCGATATCATGCTTATCTATTAAATTTCCCTTGACTCCATTTCCACACTCTACTCCATGCCCCATGACTATATGTATATATAATTATAGTTGACATACAGTATTATTCAACATCAGCTTCAGAAATACAGTGCGGTGGTCAGGCATCTACACCGGCTATGAAGTGGTCTCCCCAACAGGACATGAGTCCATCTGGCCCCCTAAAAAATATTTACAACATCATTGATTATATTCCCCAGACTGTCTTTTCTAACCCTGAGGCCATATTGTAGTTACCAATTTGTATTGTCTCATCCCTTCCTCTTCTCCTTTATCCCCACCCCACCTCCCAACTAGCAACCCTCAGTTCTTCCTCTGTGTCTCTGAGACTATTTCTGTTTACATCTCTCATTTATTCAGTTTTTTAGAAATCCACGTATAAGTGAGATCATATGGTATTTGTCTTTCTCTGACTGACTTATTTCACTTAGCATAATGTTCTCTAGTTCCATCCATATTGTAGTTCCATTTCCAGTTTTTTGAGATACCTCCATACTGATTTCCATAATGGCTGCACCAGTCTGCAGTCCCACCAACAGTGCACCAGGATTCCCTATTCACCACAACCTTGCCAGCATTTGTTGTTTGTTGATTTATTGATGATAGCCATTCTGATGGGGGTAAAGTGGTATCTCATTGTGGTTTTTATTTGCATTTCCCTAATGCTAAGTGAGGTTGAACATTTTTTCATATGCCTGTTGGCCATCTGTATGT
>NW_017731872.1:597720-621732 GCF_001890085.2 Hipposideros armiger
ATGAAATAGGTAGATCTCCTAGGTCTCTCAGTCTTTTCTGAGTAGACTTATATCGTATATGTCCTTTATATTTGAATTACTCAGACTCCCTTTTCTCCCGTGTGTGTGTACCAGAGGTGTTCCTTGTGTTATGTGCCTTCTCCTGTTGAGGTCTAGTTTTGATTGCTTTTGGCTTGTCAGTAGGTGGGCTTGACTCCCAAGCTGACTAGCCGTGAGGATTAGCTTTGTCCAAAGTTTATAAGCTGTTGTGTGAGGGTTGACCCCTCTGATGATACTTGGCCTCAAGGGGATCTTGTGCCTGTAGAAATTTCCCTTTGGGTGTGAATCTTGTAGGTCAGACCCTGTAATGTTCTGGTTTTATCTAAAGTTGGTCTCTGGGTGTGATGATTCTTGTGCTTCTTTGGCTGGGCCCCACTGCAGAGCATGTTTTAGGAGCATATATATCTCTATGGATGTTTTCAGGTTTTGGGGGTAGATACCTAGGAGAGGGATTGCTGGGTCATATGGTAATTTTATTCTTAATTTTTTGAGGACCCTCCACACTACCTTCCATAGAGGCTGCACCAATCTGCATTCCCACCAACAGTGTATCAGGGTTCATTTTTCTCCACAGCCTCTCTAATCCTTGTTATTATTTGTCTTATTGATGATAGCCTTTCTAACTGGTGTGAGGTGATATCACATTGTGGTTTTTTTTTTTTTACATTTCTCTGATGAGTAGTGATGTTGAGCATTTTTTCATATGTCTATTGGCCATTTGTATGTCCTCTTTGGAGAAATGTCTATTCAGGTTCTCTGCCCATTTTTTAATTGGATTGTTTATTATTATTTTTTGTTGAGTTGTATGAGTTCCTTATACATTTGATATATTAGTCTCTTATCGGAGGCGTTGTTTGCAAAAGTCTCCCATTTGGTTGGTTGCCTCTTTATTTTGTTGATGGTTTCTTTTGCTGTGCAGAAGTCTTTTGGTTTGACATAGTCCCATTCATGTATTTTAGCTTTTACTTCTCTTGCTTTTGAAGTCAAATTCATAAAATCCTCTTTGAACCCAAGGTCCATAAGTTTAGTATCTATGTTTTCTTCTATGCAGTTTATTGTTTCAGGTCTTATGTTTAGGTCTTTGATCCACTTTGAGTTAATTTTGGTACATGGTGACAGATAGCAGTCCAGTTTCATTCTTTTGCACAGGGCTTTCCAATTCTCCCAGCACCATTATTGAAGAAGCTGTCTTTTCTCCATTGTATGTTTTTGACTTCTTTGTAAAAAATTATCTGTCCATATTTATGTGGATTTATTTCTGGGTTCTCAATTCTATTCCATTGGTCTGTATGTCTGTTTTTCTGCCAATACTATACTGTTTTGATTATTGTTGCTCTGTAGTACAAGCTGAAGTCAGGGAGTGTGATACCTCCAGCATTGTTCTTTTGTTTTAGGATTGCTTTGGTATTTGGGGTCTTTTGTGGTTCTGTACAAATCTGATGATTTTTTATTCTATTACTTAAAAAAATGCCTTTGGAACTTTGATGGGTATTGCATTACATCTGTATATTGCTTTGGGTAATATGGCCATTTTACTATGTTGTTCTTTCAATCCATGAACACGGAATGTCTTTCCATTTCTTTGTGTCTTCTTCAATTTCTTTTAAAAATGTCATAGTTTTCAGTGTATAGGTTTTTCACATCTTTGGTTAAGTTTATTTCTACATATTTTATTTTTTTGTTGCAATTGCAAAAGGAATTGTATTTTTTAATTTCTTTTTCTGAGATTTCACTGTTAGTATATAGGAATGCAATGGACTTTTGTACATTGATTTTGTAGCTGGCAACTTTACTGTATTCATTTATTGTTTCTAATAGCTTTTTGGTGGAGTCTTTAGGGTTTTCTCTATATAGCATCATTTCATCTGCAAAAAGTGACAGTTTACCTTCTTTATTCCCAATTCAGATGCCTTTTATTTCTTTCTCTTGCCTGATTGCTCTGGCTAGGACTTCCAATACTGTGCTGAAAAGCAGAAGTGATAGGGGACAGCCCTGTTGTGTTCCTGAATGTAGAGCAAAAGGCTTCAAATTTTCACCATTAATTATGATTTAGCTGGGGGTTTGTCATATATGGCCTTATTATGTTAAGGTATTTTCCTTCCATACACATTTTCTTATTAAGTGTTTTAATCATAAATGGATGTTGTATCTTGTCAAATGCTTTTTCTGCATCTATTGATATAATCGTATGATTTTTTTCCTTTATTTTGTTTATGTGGTGTATCACATTGATCGATTTGCATATATTGAACCATCCTTGTGCCCCTGGGATGAACCCCACTTGGTTGTGATGTATATCTTTTTTTTTTCTTAAGATTTTATTGGGGAATTGGGGAAGGGGAACAGCCAAGTTGTTGTCCTTCAATCTTAGTTGTAGAGGGCGCAGCTCGCTCAGCTCCAAGTCCAGTCGCCATCCGGCTGCCCATCAGCAACTTGCGGCTGCTCAGCTCAAGGTTCCATGTTCAATCTTAATTGCGGTGGCTATAGCCCGCCATCTCATGCTGGAGTCGAACTAGCAATTTTGTTAGGAGCATGTGCTCTCACCAGCTGAACCATCTTGCCACCTGTTGGCAGCTCAGTGGCAGCTCAGCTCGGGCGCAGCTCACTGGCCCCTTTGGGAACTGAACTGGTTACGCTGTTGCTCAGAGCTCGCACTCTTAACCAACTGAGCCATTTGGCCAGCCCCTGTGATATATATATTCTTTTTAATGCATTGTTGCATTCAATTTGCTAGAATTTTGTTTAGGATTTTTGCATCTGTGTTTATCAGAGATATTGGTGTGTAATTTTCTTTTTTTGTGTTTTTCTTACCAGGTTTTGGTATCAGGGTAATGTTGGCCTCATAAAATGAGTTAGGGAGTATTGTCTCTTCTTCAATTTTTTGAAAGAATTTGAGGAGGACAGGTATTAGATCCTCTTTGAATGTTTGGTAGAATTCACTAATGAAACCATCTGGTCCTGGACTTTTGCTTTTGGGAAGGTTTCAGATAACTGATTCAATTTCCTTACTCTTGATCGTTCTATTTAGATTTTCCAATTCTTTGTGATACAGCCTAGGAAGGCTACATATTTCTAAAGACATGTCCATTTCTTCCAGGTTATTGAATTTGGTGGCATATAGTCCTCCATAGTGTTCTTGGATGAGCCTTTGTATTTCTGTGGCATCCGTGATAACTTCTTCTCTTTCATTTGTAATTTTTGTTTATTTGTGTCTTTTCTCTTTTTATCTTAGTGAGTCTAGCCAAGAGATTGTCAATTTTATTAATCCTTTCAAAGAACCATTTCTTTGTTGCATTAATTTTTTCTATTGTCTTTCTGTTCTCTATTTCATTGATTCTGCTCTGATTTTTATTATGTCTTTCCTTCTGCTGACTTTGGGTTTCATTTGTTCTTCTTTTTCTGGTTCTTTAAGGTATAACATGAGGTTGTTTATCTGGGATTTTTCTTGTTTCTTGAGATAGGCCTGCAATGATAGAAATTTCTCTCTTAAAACTGCTTTCACTGCACCAAAAAAAAATTTGGTAGGATGCATTTTCATTCTCATTTGTTTCTATGTATCTTTTGATCTCTCCTCTTATTTCTTCTTTGTCCCAGTCATTCTTTAAAAATACGTTGTTTAATCTCCACTTATTTGTGGTTTTTCCTACTTTTTTATTTTTTGCAGTTCATAACCAATTTCAAAGCTTTGTGATCAGAGAATATGCTTGGTATGATTTCAGTCTTTTTAAATTTGCTGAAGCTAGTTTTATGTCCCAATATATGGTATATCCTTAAGAATGTTCCATGTACACTAGAAAAGAATGTATAGTGTGATGTTCTAGGATGAAGTGCTCTGTAAATGTCAATTATGTCCATTTCATAGAATGTGTTTTAGGGCTGATATTTCTTTATGTATTTTCTGTTTGGATGATCTGTCCATAGCTGTCAATGATGTATTTAGGTCCCCTACTATAATTGCGTTTTGGTCAATTTCTCCCTTTAGTTCTGTAAGTAGTTGCTTTGTTTATTTCATTGCTCCCTGCTTGGGGGCTTAAATATTGATGACTGCTATGTCTTCTTGTTGCATAGTCCCCTTTATCATTCATTATGAAATGCCCATCTTTGTCTCTTGTTACCTTTTTTATTCTGAAGTCTGTTTCATCTGATATCAGTATGGCTACACCTGCTTTTCTCTTAATGCCATTTGCTTGGAGTGTCAATTTCCACCCTTTCACTTTGAGTCTATATTTGTCCTTGTAGCTGACATGTGTCTCTTGGAGGCAGCATATGGTTGGATTTAGTTTTTTGATCCAATCTGCTACTCTGTGCCTTTTTATTGGTGAGTTCAGTCCATTTACATTTAGGGTGATTATTGATATATGAGGATTTCCTGTCATTCCATCTTTGGTTTTCTGGTAGGACTGTGTCTCCATTGTTTCCTTGCCTTTTTGTTGCTGTCTATTATTTCAGTGTGGTGGTATTCTATGATTTTTCCCTGTGTTTCTTCTTATTTATTTATTTGTTTATTTATTTATTTATTTTATTGGGGAATTAGGGGAGGGAACAGCATTGGGGAATTGGGGAAGGGGAACAGACAAGTTTCTGTCCTTTTGTTTTTTAGTCTAGTTGTGGAGGACGTCACTTCACTGGCCCATGTTGGTATTGTGATCAGTGGGATTTGAACCATGGCCCTGCTGCTCAGAGCTTGCACTTCCAAGTCAACTCTTAACCAACGAGCCACTCGGCTGGCCCTGTTTCTTCTTTTTTTATGTTATATATTTCAGTTCTGGATTATTTTTTTGAATGGTTACCGTTAAGTTTATGTAACAGAAAGTTTCATATTTAGAGTATTCCATTTTCTTCAGCATGCTTCCTTTCTCCATTCCTTTTAGCCGGTTCAGATCCTTATTCTCTCCCCTTTTATGTTTTTGTTGTCACAAATTATCCCTAGTTATGCTGTGAGTTGGTTTCTGCACTACAGTAGCAAGTTGTCTTCTTCTTTTTTTTTAAGCGATTTTTTCTTCTTTACCATGTATGTTATGTTTAAGTGTATAGTGTCTTATTTGGTGTAGGGGTTGCCATTTCCTGCTTCTGTTTGTTCGTAATACTGCTCATAGTTTTGTATTCTTTCGTTTTGTTTGTTTTGTTTGTTTCAGGTTGAATGGCCTCCTTCATTATTTCTTGTAGTGCAGGTTGTGTGTTAGAAAACTCCCTCAGCTTCTGTATGTCTGGAAAGGTCTTTATTCCTCCTTCATATCTAAAGGATATCTTTGCTGGATATATTATTTGCTCTTAATTTCTCTCTTTCAATAGTTTGAATATTTGATCCCACTCCCTCCTGGCTTGTAGAGTTTCTGCTGAAAAATCTAATGATAATCTAAAGGGCTTTCCTTTGTAGGTTACTGTCTTCTTTTCCCTGACTGCCTTGAGGAGTCTTTCTTTGTAGTTAATTTTTGACAGCTTTAATACAATGTGCTTTGGAGAAGGCCTGTTGGGATTGAGGTAATTAGGTGTTCTATTTGCTCCTTGGATTCAAGGATCCAGTTCTTTCCAGAAGTTTGGGAAGTTCTCAACTATTTGTTTAAATATATTCTCTGTTCCCCTCTCCCTTTCTTTTCCTTCTGGTCTGCCCATTATTCTTATGTTGCTCTTTCTGATGGAGTCAGAAAGTTCTTGTAGAGTTCTTTCATTTCTTTTAACTTTCAAGTCTCTCTCTTCTACCATCTGTGCCATTTCCAAATTTCTATCTTCGATGTCACTGATTCTTTCCTCCATTTGGTCAGCTCTATTACCTAAGCTGGCTATTTCATTCTTCATTTCTTTTACTGAGTTCTTAATCTCCAGAAATTCCGTTTGGTTGTCTTTTAAAATTTCAATCTCTTTGGTAAAATGTTCATTTTTTTCTTTGATTATGTGTCTGAGTTCATTAAACTGCCTGTCTGTGTTTTCTTGCATCACGTTGAGTTTTTTAAGAACTGCAATCTTGAATTTTTTGTCATTTAAGTCACATATTTCCATGTTTTTAAGTTCATTTTCTGGAGACTTTTCATTTTCTTTCTGAGCTGCCTTGTTACCTTGGTTATTTATGGCAATTAATGAATTATTATTTCTCTTCCTAGGCATCTACAGGAGTGGGTTCTACAACAAGTTGATAGGAAGAGATCTTTCTTTTGCTTTTCAGTAGTTGTTGGTAGAATGTTTTATTTTCTCTCCCGCTGTAGTGTTATATTTTCTCTCTCACGCTGTAGTGTTATATTTTCTCTGCACTGTTCTGGCTTTTTGCACATTGGGGTCATGGGGTGGGGGAGGGCGCTCCCTGGAAGGTGGGCTTCTCCTCTGTGAGCAGCTTGCCTGGATCACTGCGCACTGCCTCTGTGGGGAGATGTGGGGGGCTTCTGAAGTTCCAAAGCTCTTCTTGCACCAGTTTCAGCACCTGTGTGTTTCAGCGGCTCCGTTTATCCCTGTATCCCTGCAGGGATCCACCCAGATAGGTGGGGACAGGGGTGGGTGGGTTGTGAGAAGTGGCTCTGAGCAATGGCAGCGACCACCAGCACAGCCAATCCTGCACCCAAGTCTGGCTCCCCTTCGCTGGAACTAGTTGGGCCAAGAGTCCATGGCTGCAGGGCCACAGTTCTCAGAACTGCAAATATTCTGTAATTTTGACCTGACACTGATACCGTTCTGCTTCTAGCACTGGGAAGATGTATTGGGGCGAGCTCTGGGAGGGTAGGGTGGGATCAGCTAGTCTCCATGTCTACGTCTTCTGTCCTCTGCTTGACAGTGAGAACTTAAACCACTGTTTTTACCCTTCTTCCCTCAGTCTTTGCTCCAAGGTCTCTGCCGTGAGCGTTGGGTTCAGCCGTGTTATATGCTGATCCTTCAGGCGGGACTGTGGGCCACAAGGGGAGCGCCAGCAGCCTGAATTCTTCCCTGCAGTAGTTTCAGAATTAAGGGAGCTTGGAGCTCCGAGCTCTGGCCTGCTGTGTGACCTGCATCTTGGCACTTCTCCCTTCCTTCCTGCCGTCCCCCCCACCCAATTTGCTCACCTTAGATGATCTCAATTGCGCGTCTGTTAGTCTTTCTAGTCTGCTGCACAAGGAGTCCTTTGTGGAATTATAGCTGTTCAATTTGTTGTAAATTCCAGGGGAGATTTCAAGAGGCTCACCTCAAGCCGCCATTTCTATGATGTAATCCCTTGTTTACATTTTTTTAAAGATGAGAGAATAAATTAAAAACTCATAAAAATAATCATTTATAGGGTGGAGGAGGAAACAAAAGATAGAAGTTACACTAATCTGAACATACCTTGCTTTGTAGATTTGACTTTAAAACCATGTAAATGTTTTACATAATTATAAATCAATATTAAATTAAAGTTTTTTAAAAATCAACCCATAAAAATAAAAAATAAAAATAACTACAAATTTATGGCTTAACACCACACAGAAATTACTTTAAATGACTTTAGGTTTCAATAATTTAATTGTACATCCCTCATGGGATATACCCTAAAACAAAAAGTTTTGCAAATATATCTTCAATTTTTTAAATTACAAATTTATTAATTTTATTTTTGTATATGTATTAATAAAATACAAATTAACTTAAAACATTACCAAAATCATTACCATCAACATGTTTCAGTACTGAACATTGTGGATTTCTTTCTGTTAATCTCCTTGCTCAAATTATTTTTTTTGCTTGATCTTGACTGTAAACTGCGCCTGTATTTCACAAAAGCAAAAGCCAAAGTACAATAAATGTAATAGGTAGGAATGTGTATAACAAGCCAATATTAAAACAAAAGAACTACCTCACATTGGTGCTTTTCATTTCAACAAAAATTCAATTCTTTTTTTAGTAATCATATTGTGAAGAATTGTATGCCAATATTATTAATTATATGATTACTACTACTAATATTATTGGTATTGTTATTCAAAAACTATTATATATAGTAGGATAGAGCAAATATTTTATTATATTATATCATTAGGAACCAAGATTTTCAGCATAAGAGAAGAGAGGTAAAATTAAAGAAATTAAGTAGAAACCTTGTAATACAGTAAGTCCCTGACTTACGAACATTTGAGTTGCGAACTTTCACAGATACAAACGGACCTCGCATTACAAACATTCATAGATGTGAACAAATTGCGGAAGTAACTCACGTGTCTGCTGGACATTGTCACAGCTGTACTGCTGTGTGCTTACTGTACAGTGCGATAGTGTACAGAAATACAGTGCTCAATCAGAGCCCAGGATGTCCAGAAGCAAGAGGAAAAGCAGTGGTGATGTGGAGGGGACTGCTAAGAAGCGCAAAGCAATAACCATGGAAACAAAAGTGAAAATAATTAAGAGATTGGACCGAGGCAAAAAGATGGTAGACATTGCTTGTTCTTATAACATGAATCGTTCAACCATTGGCTTTACATTGTATATTTGTGTCAAAGGTGTATAAAACTCTTTGTCAGACTTATGAACGAATCCAACTTACAAACGTTCTCCCGGAAAGGAACTCGTTCATAAGTCGGGGACTTATTGTATAAAGTTTGAATTGGGAATATTTGAATAACCACATGATACTCTTCTTTAAAAAATTTTTAAAAATTTTTGCCACTGTCCACTGAAAAATTCTAACACCTATATTAACCAAGAGCCAGAAGCACCTCTGACTTCTAGATGAGCTTTGACACAAGAAAGAACCAAAACTCCTTGGATAAACACTACCTCCAGGCCTGAGGTGCAAGATGTCCACAATCTGGAACATCCTGTGCCACCAGAAGACCAGAAAGCCATCACAGATGGTGGAGTCATGTCAGAAAGGCATGAAGGGGTTTTCTTCAGCCTAAAATGTGACCATTTGAACATTAAAAAGAATAATAACTACAAAGAGTTGAAACACATTTAGTATGTCTAAATCTATGACTACATAACACTAAAACATGCAAACAAGCAAAAATGACAACTCATCACTTACTTTTGGGTGATGCTAAAAAGCCAATACTTTTTTTCTGAAAATCGGTAAATAAAAGAGAAGAATCATACATTTATTCTGCCTTTGTGTTATAGACTGTAGCTCAGAGAAATCAAATAACCAATGAGGGAAATTTCTTTTTCAATAAAGGAATATCTGTTTATTGTTCAGAATAAAGAAGAAATGATAGAATATTACCATTTTTCAACCTTTAATGAAAGAATGGATCAAGGCAATAATTGTCCATGGTTGCTAAAACAAATAGGTGAACAGCTGGTGTGGAGTGGATAGATCAGAATGACAATGGCAGCACCCACTGGTTAATCTTATCTCATGGAGAGAGGGACGTTGTGCTTCCTCACATGGCGCGATGGGAAGTCCACAACTACAGCATAGTTTTGCCAAAGAAATCAAGCCTGAAAGTGTTCAAACATCTAGATGTAACTACAGTTTACAGACAATACAGGGTTATAAAGGCACACATCAGTGACATAGTGGTAGGCAGAATAATGACCCTTAAAGATGTCCACTTGCCTGTGATGTCCCCTGAAACTTAGATGGCATAAAAGGATTTGTAGATGTGTCTAAAGTTGTGGGTTTTGAGTTCTTAAAAGCAGAGAAACTTTCCCAGGGTGTTCAGGGAGAGATGCCACCATGGAAGAAAGTCAGAGGGAAGCAATGAGAAGGCTCAGCCCACTGGTGCTGGCTTTGAAGATGGAGGAAGGGGCCAGGAACCAAGAACTGTGGTGGCCTCTAGAATCAGAGAATGGCTCTCAGCTGACATCCAGGAAGCGAACGGGGACCTTAGGCACAAAACCACAAATCCCTGAATTCTGCCAACCACTGAATCAGAGGAGACAAGCTTCCAGGAAAGAAGGCAGCCAGCCAACACTGTGACTTAAGCCTGGTGAGATCCAAACAAGACTTCCGACCTCTGGAACTGTAAGAGAATACATTTGTTTTAATTAAATGGCTACGGTTGTAGTGACTTTTTTTTTTCCTAGATAAAATAGAAAACTGAAGGGGCGGGGAATGACTACCAGCCTTTTAAATCCCCTGGAAGTCATTTGGGGGCGGAGGGAGGGTGGGCGGCAAGAGAGAATGGCTTGCAGCCATGAGGGGACGTGCAACAACAATGGCTGCCCACTTCTTTGTCACCACATTTGTGATCAAAAATAACAATTGGCTATCAGAGCACAGATCCCCAATGTTGGAGCACCAGGTCCTTTTTGCCCACCCTGGCATCCACAAACTATATGTAAGCTGCTCCAAGAACACACATTAGCTGCCCACCACAGGGCTGGGAGTAGAGGATTGATGGGTAGCTACTACTATGCTAAGAGTTGAAATTGACCAAAATTAACTGCAATGTTTCATCCAAGCATTCCCCCAAGCTTTTTGAAGATGCCAGATTTTCAAAATACATAGTTAAATTAGAAGATTCTGCAAGTGCAGTTGTTGTCTAGGTGGGGAGACAATTTCCTGGTATTTCCTACTCTCCCATCTTCCCAGAATGCATGTTTGGTTCTTTTTTATAGTTTCTATGTCTTTGTTGATATTCTCATTTTTTTCATGCATCATTTTCCTGACTTTGTTTACCTGCCTATCTGTGTTCTCTTGTAGTACACTGAACTTCTTTAAGATGACTATTTGAAATTCTTTGTGAAGCAGTCCATAGGTCGTTTCTTTAGGATCAGTGTCTAAAGATTTATTTTGTTCCTTTGATTGGGCCATGTTTCCCTGTTTCTTCATGTGTCCTGTTTCTTCATGTGTCTTTTTTTTTTTCAGTCTTTACAGACTGGCTTTGTACAGGGAAAGACATTTATCAGTTGGCATGGCTAGAGTTTCTGGGAGCCTCTCAAACCTTTTCTGAGGACGTGTCTTCTCTGGGCTTCTATGGTAATCTCCCAGTCAGAGGTCTGCTGCTTTCTTTTTTAGAAGCTCATAATGTCTGGCTCCCTCTGGAGTCTGTCTGTGGTACTGAAAATTCTATGAAGCTGCAACAAGCTTCTGTGATTTTGTTCTCCACAACCCCCGCCCCGGTATCCATCAGTATTCTCAGTCAGGAGAGACAGAAACCAGTCTCTCTGAAAAGCTGGAATGTTGGACACATATTCCACTCTTGTCTTTCCTTCCTGTGGGAGAAGTTGCATGCTGGACGCTTTCTCTCTATTGTACCAAACTGTGCAGTTTGGGGGAAGGGCTACTGGGATTGAAATTAAACAGCTTAGCTTTCTTACCCATTTCAATTCAGCTATTCTTGTCTTTGAAGTTGTCTCAGGTACTGTGACTTCTGAAGTAGTTTCTGGAGTTCTCATAAAGGCTTTTTGAACCATATACTGTGGTTTAATTGGTATCTCTGTGGGGAAATGCAGTCTAAAGCCATCCTATTTTGCCATCTTCCTGATGTAACTCCCTTGTGGTAACTTCTTATGTCAGCAATAGAAATGAGTATGAACATCAAAAGGATGCAGTGGGCAAAACCCACACTGTGAGGAATTAAAGGACAAATGACCTACTAAGGAGTCACATCCACAGAAGTCCTGAGCTTCCTCGCGCCTCCCCTCACTGTGGACAGAGAAATTAGCCAGCCAACAAACAACGTACAGTGTTGGCCAGCATGTTAACAGTTCTCTGAATTCTGGTGATGGCAATCTTGTTAGGGAGGCACAGTGTCCCCAGGTGTTATAGCTACTGGGTGACAGACAGCTACCCTGGTGAAAGGGGAGGCTGAGGGCAGCTTGTGAACAAGCACAGGTCCGGGGAGGCACTGCGAGAGTGTGGGCTTGAGCTGGCTACTGAGGGACACCAACAAGTGTGTAGGAGTGAGAGGAACGTTCCAGGTTGGGATGGAAGAGTAGGGAGTGCTTTTTTATATGTGTGTGGTACAATGAAAGCAAAATAAAATTTACCCTTTTAACCATTTTTAAGTGTCCAGTTCAGTGGCACTAAGTAGGGAGTGTTTTTCAGCAAGAAGTGATTTCATTGTGGGAAGGGTAATCTGGTGTTGTCTTTTTCAATGGCTAAAGAGCTAAAATACATTTAGAAAAAAATAATAAAAAGGATACTTAAGAGCTAAGAAATCAATGAACAACTGAGCACTGTTTATAGTATTGATAAGGAAATGATAATTTGATTTGGGTAATCTGCAAAAAGGAAAAGCAACTTTTATTATTCCCACTTTCCAGATAAGGAAATTGAGGGTCTTTTTAAGTGATCTGCTCCAACTGCACAATATGAAGTGTCAGAGGCAAGACTAGAACCCAAGTCTTCACATTCTTACCCCAGGCCTCTTTGCACCACCCTGCTAAAGGATGGCCTGCTTCCCTGACGCTGACGCTTTATTGGTCTATTTACAAAATTATCTCCCAA
Organism: Hipposideros armiger; assembly: GCF_001890085.2. Taxonomy (NCBI): domain Eukaryota; kingdom Metazoa; phylum Chordata; class Mammalia; order Chiroptera; family Hipposideridae; genus Hipposideros; species Hipposideros armiger. Next base: position 610,088 of record NW_017731872.1, read on the forward strand.
GGAAGACACACAGCTGGTTAGCAGCAAGTGACAGCAGTGATTAGACTCCAGAACACTTGAGCTGGACATTCTCTCCTCAGGTTATCACCACTTTCATTACGGCAGGCAAAGAGAACATGGCTTACATCATAGCATGTCGAGGAAAGGGGTTTGAATTCACATTTGTATGAATTCCATTTAGTGGGAGGCACCATCTCTTCAGTCCTGTCATCCACAGTGAGGCTATCCTCATCCTCATCAGGGCTGGGGCCCTGAAATCAAAACATTACTGTTGGCATATGGTGCATGGGAGAATGACAGGAGTGAGCTGCCTGTTTGCTAAAATGCACCTAGCCAGAAAAAACTCAAGAATGTGTCCTAGAAGCCCAAGAGATGTGCAGCTGTTCTGTTGGAGCAAAGAACAATCATGAAGCCTGGTGATGAGCTACTTGGATCCCTTTGTGGAAGCCATGCAGCCAGATATGAAAATAGCCTGGCCGTGGGGCCAGATTCTCTCCTCTCCGGGGGGAGGGGGGGAGTCTCACCATCGGCAGTGTGACTTGGTCTGTCTGTACAAACAGGGTTGAACCCTGGCTTTGAAAGGGGGCTGAGTCCATGTGGCCCAGACTTCTCCCCAGGTACAGGACCTCTGCCCCGCCTCTGACAGGAAGTCTCCAGCCTTTGGCCAAATATTTCCAGCAGCGAGGAACCTACTTTGGGAAGGCAAACAATTTTGGTTTTGGATAATAGTTACTGTTATCACTTTCCTTTTCTCCTCCTCTTCCTTTTATCTTCCAGATAGTGAGCTCTGTCATGTGCCCTGCAGTATGGGAAGGGCTTTGTCCATGACACTGCATCCCCCAGGAGGAGGCAGCAGGGAGGGCATGTGGGTGGGGACCCAGCACCACTCCTCCCTCAGTCAGGCTTCCCCCCTGTGTCATGGTTAGTATTTACTCCAGAACTCTCCCACACACGGAGCCCAGTGCACCCACCTGTAACCTTGACCATCAGGTCCAGCTTGGTCCCTGCAGCCACCAGGAATTCTAAGTGATCCTAAGAGATTTGGGATTTCATCCCAGCACTGCCACTAACTGGCTGTAGGACCTTGGGCAAGTCACTATTACTTCTTTACAACTCCTTTGCTCTGTTGTAAAATGAGAGATGTAAACTAGATTTGACTTGTTTATCCAGCACATTTGGGAGCATTTTCCATAGATCCAGCTGTGTGCTGGATGCTGACAGTGCAAAGATGAGCAAGGCCCATTTTGCTGGGAAAGACAGATCCATACGCCAGTGGTTATGAGATAGAACGAGGTAAAGTCCAGTGGAGGTTGGTCTGCTGGGCAGTGAGCCCAACAGCCCCTTCCAGGTGCCAGTGGCCTGGTCAGGGAATAATGGGAAGCAAAGTGGGGCACGCCAGCTAGCAGGGTTACTGCAGGGCTGGAGTGGTGGGGGGTGATTGGGCCTGCCTCCTGGGAAACATGCATTGCTTTGTGGATGGAATTGGCAGCGTGCAGGGGGCACATGCAGCAGCAAACACATGGAGGGCCTTACTGTGCTAAAGAGTGAGGCCTTCATACCTGAAGAACCAAGGAACAGCTTTCAGGAGGCCAGTGGCCAGATCAGATTTGCCCCTGACAAGCAAGCACTGAGGAAGGCCAGACATGGATGCTGCAGACAGAGGAGCAGGAGGGAGAGGCACCAGAGTCAAAGGAACAGAAAATAGAGTCGACAGCAGTGCCTGGCTGGGGGGAAAAGAGTCACCTTGGGCGTGACCCATGAATAAGGACAGAGAATTTAGTAAAGGCTCCTCTCACATCACCTAGGACTATAGACAACTTGAAGACATCTGGGAGCCCACCCACACCCTCTGGCCAAATACCTCAAGACCAATTTGTTATTTTAACAAAGAGAAAGCCAAATTCTAGTCTTGCATCAATGTAATATTTGGCTGCGAAGAATTCATAACACTTTTATTTTTTCTTATGAACAAATCCATTAAATATGAACAAATTTTGCCAAAGTTTTAACACATTTCCTTGCTTCTTTTCAGACTCATTATTTGCAGATGTTTGGAATCAGGAAAATAAGTTTATTTCATCAAACCTTCCATAACTTTCTATTTTCATTCAAATGTGCCTTTCACAACCGTCTTTTCCATTCTGGAGTAAACAAACACTTTATTTTAGACAAAACAAATCTTTTTTTCCTTGTTAAACAAAAACATATCCCATTGAATGTACTGTCATATGAGGTCTGATAACTAAGTACGCGAACTGTTGCAACGATGTTGCTAAACTTTCTTGATATCAGAGGGATTATTTATTATGAATTTATGCCAACTGGGCAAACAGTTAAACAAGTTTACTATTTGGAAGTGCTGAAAAGGCTGCATGAAAAAGGTAGAAGAAAATGACCTGAACTTTTTGCCAACAATTCATGGCTCTTGCATCGCGACAATGTGAGGGAGTTTTTAGCCAGTAAACAAATAACTGTATTGGAACACCCTCCCTACTCACCTGCTCTAGCCCCCAATGACTTCTTTCTTTACCTGAAGATAAAGTAAATATTGAAAGGAAGACATTTTGATGACATTCAGGACAACAGCTCTGATGGCAATTCCAGAAAGAGTTCCAAAATTTCTGTGAAGGGTGGACTAGGCACTGACATCGGTGCATAGCTTCCCAACGGGAGTACTTTGAAGGTGACCATAGTGATATTCAACAATGAGATATGTAGCACTTTTTCTAGGATGAGTTCACAAACTCAATTGGAAGACTTCATGTTTCTTTGCCACTGTTGCTCCTAGTGTAGTCTCTATTACCAATGTTTTAACTATGTATGTGAACCAAAGGCATTAGCTTTGATTTTACAGACAGAATTGGGAGGTGGGTGACTGAGTATTGCCTACCATCATACAGGCATTTTAGCAGACAGTAATAACAAAGGGGGCCTCTGGAAGCAATTGCTGAAACAGAGCTGGGTGTGCAGATGGCTTTTAGGGTCCAACACTTGGAAACAAGGTGGAGAATGCAGGACTGGGCAGAGGGAGGAGTCAATGTAGTCCAGCCAAATCCTTGGCCAGCTCAGCAGTCATCTCCAGGATCAGAGTTGACAAAGAGAGGGGCCTTGAATTGGCTGACTGGTGGGGGCAGGATTCCCCCTCCTCCCCAATAAGGTGCTGGGTGGCCCAGGCAAATGCAGATGAGGTGACTCTCAGATGAGGTGGCTCTCAGATGAGATGGCCCTCTGCTGCTGAGGAGGAGCTAAGTAGCATGTCTTTTTCGAAGGGGCACCTAGGCTGTGCACCCCCATGTCTACAACAGCCAGTAAAGCTCACAAAGGTAGAAAAAGGACCCCAACGGCACACACATCAAAGTGACAAAAATGGACACATTTCTTAACATGACCCAAAGGTATGGCCACTCTATAACATGTGCAAATAAGAAGAAACAAATATGTAAAGATTATCCATTATTTTACTCAACTTAATATTAATTCAAAGTCTTAAAGTTAAATAAGGACCTTGGAAATTATATGTAAAATGACATACAACAGAACGTAATTATTGTTGATATAACAAAGTTTGTTAGATTTAGAATTCAATTTAGTTGAACATAATTTTGCCTTTTTTAAATCTAAGATTTTATGTGGAAGTAATATTATCTTATTTGATCAGAAAATCCATATGAGAAGTTTAGGAAGTTCAGATGATCTAATCTATTTAAGGTAAAGCAAACTCAAATCTTATAAAAGATAAAGTGTATGTTTATATTATGCTCCACATGGATAAAAATCAAGAAAAAGGCATAGTAGCTGTTTTTAAACCAAACTTAACATGGTGTAATTTGTTTAATCACTTTGATTATATTAATTTAGTTTCTTACAGAAAACGTTGTAAGTGGTAGATGTTTTGGTGAGGAAGATTTTCTCTTAAAAGGCTAGCACGTTTAAAGTATTAGAAATTAATTTTCTATATTTTCTGGAAATTCTGGGAATATTACATTTATGTAAGCACTCATTAGCCTCTATAAACCAATCAGAATGGTTCTTTATTATAATAGGCTTCATAATCTAATTAATACACTCTATATAAGAAAATATTTCAAGCTGACACCATGAGAAGTTGAGGCTTTTCTCAGTTGAAAACACTCAGTGCAGAGTTCCTGCAGTTTTCATTCTACAGCCTCAGCCACGGGTGAAATCAGCACAGAAACATGATTCAGTGTTCTAGCTCTTCAAAATCCGTTCTCCTTCCCAGGGGACCCAATACATCCTTTTGATAGAGGTGAGCTCACAAATAGAAAGAAGATAAGCAATCCGGATTTTCTGCCATCTCTCCCCCAGTGGAGGATGGAACCCTTGCATCCCAATAGAAATGGATCACTCAATGGGATTCACTCTGGGCTCAAGCTTTAGTGTTTCTGTAGCCATGAGGCACACTCAGGAAGTGGCGTTCTGTGACTCTTGGGTGAGTCAGCCAAGCATCTTGATGTGGCCTTCAAAATTGTCCAACTAATCCACAAAAAAGATAAAAACATAACTTTAATAAAAATATAGAATGATACATGTCCCAGATTTATTGAACCCATTACCAAGGGCACCAGGAGGTAGGTGAAGCTAGTGCCCATGTTACTCTTTTGAAATATCTTTCCTGTGGGCTGGGCTGCATTCAACAGTTTACACAAAAGAAAGGCCTGCTGCTGATTGTCTCTATAAGGCAGAACTCTTCATTACAGAGCTCCTCCGGCCGCAGCTCTCTACCTGGCCTGCCGAAGCACCTGACCAAAAGTGAGAAATTAAAGGATTCCATGTATAGAAGCAGCAGGTGAAAGCCCAGCTTGTTGTGATCATAGCTCTGAGCTTGTGAGCTTTCCAAGGTCCTTATTCTGATGTGGATGCAAAGCTAGTGGTGCCCTGAGTACTGCCCACTTCAGGGAGACTGAGGCCATAATTCCATGGTGGCTCAGACAACAAGACTCTGTCAGCTTCTCTCCTGAGGGGACTGGCTTGCCTTTTATTCAGAATTTGTTATATTGAACCAACGCAGATTTTTTTTTTTGCATAGAAAAATGTTGCCAAAACTGTCACTCCGAATAAAAATTGATGGTTGTTCACACTAACATGCTTTGTAAACAATATAATTTCCACCAATAACCAGTTTATTTCAGCATAGTTTATTTCAGAATAAGTATCACAATGTCATGATATGCTACTAGACCAGGTTGGTATTATTTTAAAAACTCCTATGATCTGGCAACAGATAGCCTGACCAATCAGTTCCACTCAGTTCTTCCAGCCATAGCCAGAGTATCCCACAAGATTCAGGGAACCACAGAATTTAGGACTTCTCTGTGACTACCTCCTTTCCGAGGTTTCTGGGATGTTCAAATTCTGTTCTCTGGTTCTTTAAGCCAGTGAGCCTACAGCTATTCTATCCAAATTCCTGCTACCCTGATTTGCATGGACTGGAGCCAGTCAGGCTAAAAGCTGCAGAAATCAAAAAGGCCATCCCATGCTTGTCCCTTCTTCCAAGTGTGAACTCCCTTCAGGGTTGTCCTGTGCTGGTCACCCTCCAGTGCTTCCCTGAAGTTGTTTACATTTTGTCCAGAGTTTATGGTTGTTGCCTGCAGGGCAGTTGGTCTGTGAGAAGCCACTGCTGTGGCTGGTAGCACCTTCTACAGTCATCCAAGCTGTGGCTGAGATCCAGCATGGCTCTTAAAAAAGCTGAGTTGTTCTAAATTATTCTCCTTCTCTCTGTGTTAGGAGGAATGTCTTAGCTAAAGCCTCTGTAGATAAAGTTACATTTATTAATTTTTTTCTATGTCTTAATCCCAAGTGCCAACTTCTTATTTTGTACGATGACTTTTCCCCTTTTCCTTCCTGCTCGGTTCTCCTCTGTCCCCCTCCCCCATCCCCACAGGCCTGATTATATAGCACTTTATGTCTTACAGATATTTTGTCTCAAATGATCTTTATTTGGTTCTTAAAATTTCTCTGTGAAAAACCAGGGCAGACTTTATTGTGACATTTTATAGATGAGGCAACAGGCTCAGGGAGGCTAAATAAATGATATTACTAAAACTTCCAATTGTTTATAAATGTTACGGACAGAGATTTATTTCCAGGTTTAGATAATGTGTTATCCTGAGAGTGTAGGGTTTATTTGAATGTAAAGAGCTTGGACTGGGAGCTGCTCCAGGGGCCCTGGGTTAATGGCCTAAAGTGTAGGATCATTCTGAGTGGCCGCCTGGGCTCTCCTGGGTCAAAGGACACTACAAAAAGCATGTGTATTGGACACCTCTTACCCCTCCACACTGGCATGCCTTCTACCCTCCTCATCCTCCAAAGGGCTCCTCACCCTCTCAGAAGTCCAGCATACATTCTGCTCTCACAACATGCTTATTCCCCGAAGAATTTTGAGACACTATAATATTAAGACACATGGGCAAAAAAGGCTCTCAGACAAAAATAGTGTCCAAAAACTTTTTAGAAAGAGGAGCTATAATTGTTCCAGGCACCTGGCATGCATCAGTATCACTTTTTTGAGGGGAGTAGGAATACATCTTTGTTTTGACAGCTTTATTCTTAAGTTATAATTGATATATAATTAACTGCACATATTTAAAGTATACAATTTGATGAGTTTTGACATGTGAATACCTCATGAAACCATCACAACAATCAAGGTAATGAATATATCCATAAGCCACAGTTAACTCATAGACATTTCTGTTCAACAGCTCTTCAGGAAATACAGAAAGGGAATGATTTTCTGGGAAGAAGAAAGATGCATGAAATGTGAGACTAGGGGACACTAATATTATTAGCCACCAGGGAAATGCAAATCAAAGTCGAAATGAGATACTACTTCACACCCACCAAAATGGCTCTGAAAATAATAAGTGTTGGTGAAGATGTGAAGAAATTAGAACTCTCATACACTGCTGAAGGGAATGTAAAATATTGCAGCCACTTTGGAAAACAGTCTGGCAGCTTCTCAAAAACATAAACATAGAGTTACCATATGCCCAGCAACTCTACTCCTAGACATATATTTAAGAAAAATGAAAATATGTCCACACAAAAATAACTTGTACATAGATGATCACAACAGCATTATTCATAATAGCCCAAAAGTGGAAACACCAAATGTCTATTAACTGATGAATGGATAAATAAAATATGGTATATCCATATAGTGGAAAATTATTCAGCAATAAAAAGAAATAAAGTACCAATATATGCTACAATGTGGATGAAACTTAAAACTAGTATGTTAAAGGGGGCGGCTGGGTGGCTCAGTTGGTTAGAGTGTGTGCTCTGAACAACAAGGTTGCCGGTTCGATTCCCACATAGGCCAGTGAGGTGTGCCCTCCACAACTGGATTGAAGACAATGACTTGAGCTGAGCTGCCGTTAGACTGCCAGTGGGCTCAGTTGGTCAGAGTGCAGTGCTCATAACAGCAGGGTTGCTGGTTCGATTTCCTCATGAGATAGTAGGCTGCACCCCCCTGTAACTAGATTGAAAATGGCAACTGGACTTGGAGCTGATGGGTCCTGAATAAAACACACACTATTATCCAAGTAAAAAAAATTAAGGGACCAGCTGAGTGGCTCAGTTGGTTAAGAGTTGGCTTGGGAGCATGAACTCTGAGCAGTAGGGCCGCTGGTTCGGTTCCCACATGGGCCAGTGACGCTGCACCATCTACAGCTAAGATGGTGAACAACAGCTTGACCTGGAGCTGGGCTGCCTTGAGTGGCTGGCGATGGCGTAGGCTGCAGCCCCTGCTGCAGTGGGCTGCTGTGAACTACCGTGAGTGGCCAGCAGCCAGCATGAGCAGCCAGTGAGAGCTGCTGTGAGCTGCCATGAGTCACTGTTAGCGGCTGTCCAATGGCCGGTGACGACTGCTTCAGCCGGGAAGAGCACAATGATCATAATACCAACATGGGCCAGTGAAGCAGTGTCCTCCACAACTAGACTGAAGAACAAAAGGACAGCAACGTGTCTGTTCCCCTTCCCCAATTCCCCAACAAAATCTTTAAAAAAAAATAAAAAATTAAAAGTACGTTAAGTGAAAGAAGCCAGGCACAAAAGACCACATATTGTATGATTCCATTTATGTGGAATGTCCATAATAGGCAAATTCATACAGACAGAAAGTAAATTTGTGGTGGCCTAGGACTGGGGTAGGGAGGGCGGGTGATAGTCAAAGGATATGGGATTTCTTTTGGGGGTGATGAAAATGTTCAAAAAAAATGATTGTGGGAATGGTGGCCCAACTCTGAATATAGTAAAAACAATTGAACTGTATACTTTAAATGGGTGAATTGTATAGTATGTGAATTATAGCTCAATAAAGCTGTTATTAAAACAGAGAGATAATAACACCAATCAGTCTCCATCAGTCGTTCACAGCAGCCCTGGGTAATAGGCACTATTGTTTCTGGGTGAAAAACTAAGGCCTGGAGAGTCTGATGTGTTTTCCAACACCACCAAGCAATTTTCCAATTTCCATCAGACACTGACTGGTTGTCCCTCAAGTTTAATTCAATTCTGACACTATCCACCTGGAGATAGCATCAGACCCATAGGTGAAGAGCTCAGTCCCACAAGGCCACTCCCACTTCAGATGCCAATCACAAGTCCAGGTTGTCATCTGTGCTTCTGACCAAATGGCTGTAAGTCAGATGTTCCCTCTCCCTCCTCCAGTTTAATTAATTTGCTAGAGCGGCTCACCGAACGTGGAGAAACACTTATGTTTACCAGTTTGTTATAAAGGATGTAGATGAACAGCCAGATGAAGAGGGACATAGGGTGAGGTCTGGAAGTGTCCTGAGGGCAGTTGATTCCATCCCTGTGATACTGGGATGCGCTACCCTCCCAGCATGTTTACTAACCCGGAAGCTCATCAGATCTTGTTCGAGAGCTTTTATAGAGCTTAGTCTCCAGGCCACTCTCCTTCCAAAAGTTATTTTTATTATCACTACCAGGTAGAAGTTTTTTAATACATGTTAGTTAGTTAGGTAAATGGATGAAAGTAATACCCTAGTGGTATTGGGGGCCATTGCGGGTGGGAGATGAATTTAGTATTTAATTTGAGGCTAAGTATGTGGTATGACAGCCCAAACAGAAGACAAGCAGCAGGAGACTGGAGGAGGTTAGGAGCTCAGGAAACAGTCCACAGTGGAGGTGTAGCTCTGTAGTTATTGTGAGGGTAAAGCAGTGTGAGCCCTGGGAGTGGCTGAGGTGGCCAAGTAATGTTAGATGCAAAGAGAACACAGGATGGGTGTCCTGATTTCAGAAGGGATTAAAAAGTGTCTGATTTCAGAAGGGATTAAGAAGAGGGTCCAGAAGAGGCCATTCGTTGACAAGGTGGGTTCTCTGGAAGGCAGGCTGTAAGTGTGGTTGATGTGAGGGAGAGGAAGGAGCAGGCAGAGGAAAAGCTGAAAGACCATGCAGTCTCCATGGTGCCTCAGGCGTCCTGTGCTGAGTTCGGTGGCTTGGACGGCCCTCAGAGTTGTCCTGGGCATGGTGAGGGGGCCAAGCTTTCATACGGCCAAGTCAGTCAGTCACCAGATGGGGCTGTCCCTGGAAGAGAGGATGACCAAAGCCGAGGCCAAAGTGACTCTTAGTAGCTGGTAGCTGAATCCCGCCTTTCAGCTGCACTATCAGCAGCATTCACTCCTGAGGGTGAGTCTCTGGGTGGTCACCACAGGGTTCTTCACACCCCTGGAGCTAGGATTAGAGAACTGGGCATTGTGAAGGCGGGGTCAAGACAGAAGGGCTATAGCAGTGAGAAGCACACAGACCTAGTGGCAGGGAGGCCCAAGATGGGGGAGGAAATTGGGTTTTTAGTAAATGAGGTGATGGTGGAAAAAGAACTGTAGATGACTTATAGTGTGGAATCAATTGGCCCAAGGAGATGCTGGCCAATGGAGTAAGGGTTGATGAGGAGAAAGGTTTGTTAGGACTCAAACAGGAGGCTGCACTTCCGCTCTCATTAGGGATTACATTTTTGTCCTAAGCTTCCTGCTGCAGCCAGGAGTTGCAGTGAGGCCAGCCCTTAATGGAACTGCAATTTCTTCCTTCAGGTTATGCACTCTGGCTCCTGGGTCATGTTGGTTTTATCCTTGGCACTTGGGAACTTGGTTGCTGCACGAGCTGGGCTCCTGAACATCAGGTTCCGGGCTTACTTAGCCTCCCTATTGACTTCTGGAGCCTTCCAAGGGCAGGGTGTCAGGCCCATCAGGCAGCCAGGAAAAGAGAAAACACACTTCTACTGAATATAGAGCAGCGCATGCTGCCATTACAGGAGTGCCAGGAAGGCCCTCAGCAATCAAGTGGAGACATAAATATGAATCTTTTATCTGCTCAGTGGGGAAATCCAAAATTTACCCTCACAGCAGAGGCATGGAGCGTTGGTCAGACTGTCCTGCGTCTGAAGCCTGACTAACCACAGGCCATAGGTGCTGTGGGGCACTTCTTGCTCTCTTCATTGGCCTCAGTTTCCTTATCTGTAAAATGGGGGTTGATAATAATAGCATAACCTACCTAATAGAAATGTTGTGCAGTTAGTTGAGATAATGTCAGTAAAGCTTTAGGAACTGTGACTAGCCCACAGAGAGTGTTCAGTAACTATAGGCATGCCTCACAGACATTGCAGGTTCAGTTCCTGACCACTACAATAAAGCAAATATGAAAATAAAGGGAGTAACATGAATTTTGTAGTATCCCAGTTCATATGAAAATTTACACTATATTGTAGTCTATTAAGTGTACAATAACATTATGTCTAAAAGAACAATGTACATACCTTAATAAAAAAAATACTTTATTGCCAAAAATTGCTAACCATCATCTGAGCCTTTAGTAAGTTGTGGTCTTTTCCCTGGTGAAGGGTCTTGCCTCAATGTTGATGAAAATGCAATGTCTGCAAAGTGCAATAAAATGAAGCACAATAAAACAAGGTATGTTTGTATTTGCTATTAGTATCATTGCTGTTGTTTTGGATGGCTCAATACAGCAGGGTCCAATCACACAGTGGAGAGGTAAGAGGAAATAATGAACAGACACTAAGGGAGCAGTAGGGTCCATGACAAAGTGGAAAAAACTGAGATGCAAAACAGTGTGCATGATATACTCACTGCAATAAGAAAGGTAGAGAGACATGAATATGTGCATATAAATTTGCTCATATTTGTTAGAAAGAACATCAAGGGGATAACCAAAACCCTGCAGAGGAGGGAAGGGACAGAGCGAAAGGCTAACAATGTGAAATTGGGGCTTCTCAGAATAGAATGCATGATACAGTTTTGACTTTGGGGACATATAAATACCTTATATATTTTTAAAAATCAAAATAATCCCTAAAAATTGAAAACAAACTCAAATGAATGAACATCTTTGGTTGGTGACATATCCACCTAGTGAAAAGAGTTACTTTAAGAGACTTGAGAACACAGTATTTACACTACACATTCTTTTTTTTCTTAAGATTTGTATTGGGAATTGGGGGATGGGAACAGTGCTGGGGAATTGGGGGAAGGGGAACAGACAAGTTGCTGTCGTTTTTTTCTTCAGTCTAGTTGTGGAGGACGTTGCTTCACTGGCCCAAGTTGGCACCATCATTGCTCTCTTCCCAGGCGAGGCACATCAGTCGCCGG
>NW_017731872.1:622562-707952 GCF_001890085.2 Hipposideros armiger
ATGCCTATCTGTGCTTCCAGATGCTAAACGTTTACAAAGCGGAGAATAGGAGATACAATTAAACACTTTATTTCCTGTCAAAGTTGACTTAAGACCGCCAGATTCAACATCCCATACTCTAATTGTGTGGTCCCAAGATGCACTGCAGATTTCTTCAGCATCTGACCACAGAACTGAGGAAATTGCTTCCTTGTGGCCAGAGAGGGTCACTATGGGTGTCCTTGTTAGTCCCAATTGCTCTGTTTTCTGTTTCTTTCTCGGTCGATTTGTAGATTCCTCCATTTCATCTTCTTCATCTGTAGGGACTGTAGACCAGATCTTTAGCATCTTATCCCAGGAGCCACTGCAAAATTTAGTTCCTGTGCTATCAACAGCTATAGAATCCACACTTCCAGCATGACCTCTGCAACAGTGTAGGGCTTTTACTTTATTTCTCTCTACATTCCACTCCCATAAGAGTATAGTCTGATCCATAGAGGCACTCAGTAGTAGGCAAGACAAACTGTCTTTTTTCACCCAGGCCACATCTTTTACAACGTCTGTATGTCCCACAATTGTCATTATTGATTTCCCTTCCAAGGACCAGATCCGAGAAGTCTTATCATAAGAACCAGTCAAGATCCATTCCTCTGCCCCTTTAATTGAACTGATCCAGTCATCATGGAATAAGCATTGCTCTGGCTGAGGTGCAGTGTACTTCTCCACGTATTCTAGCTCCACAACCTCTTCTGATGAGATGTTTTCCAGTTCCATGTGTTTGACCAACGGCATTCGCAGAAACTGACCCTTGATAAGGAAATCAAACTCCACATGTTTGTGGAACTCATTTTTGGCCTCCAGCAATTTATTGATGATGTTACTAAGGTCAGGAATTTCAGAGGCTGCAGGGATTGAGAAGGGAACATCATCTACCGCGTATTTCTTGTTGTCAGTGAAGAAGCGTGTCTGGAGCTGAGCCATGACGGAGAGCACACGCAAGACTTGCCTACAGAAACGTATGGGGTAATGGTCAGACAACGCGCGCTCTGGTCCCTTAGGCTAAAAAATGCAGCTCAAAATTAGACTGCACAGAAAAGCAGAAGCTGCAGTCCAAGACTTGGATTCCGCTTTCTTTCCTCAGGCCGCCTCACCCTACACATTCTTAATGTAAACTCTTCTAAACAGAAATAGAGATGCAAAGAAATCTTCAACTTATTCAGTAGTCTTATTGTTCATAGTAACATGGGATTGTTATTTTGAAAACCATTATTTTTATATATATGTTATGTTATATATATAATATAATATATAACATGTAACATATAATATATACATAATAAATGATTTTATATAGTATATAAAATATATAACAAATTTATATTGATATATTTTGCATGTTTATTAAATATATTTTAAAATTTCTATGTATATACATACATATCAAAATAAAGCAAATGAGTAATTAGATTAAGGTTCTTAGCAACCAAAGTTTATAGTAGAGATAAAGGTGATACTATAATTCTAAGAAAAATCAAGGTATTAAAGTAAAGTCCCTTTGAATTTATGTTTAAATCAGAAATGTTAGCTTGCATTCACAATTTGTAAAAAATCTGTATTTCCAGCTCTGTCCACTGAAAATGTTCACAAGCAATTGTAACTCATTAGCAATAACACTCCTAGAAAAACAAATGTGGGACACAGCTATAGCTGCTATGTATCTACAACTTGAGGTATTATTTTAATTTTAGCCTTGTTATATTAAACTATATAATGACGAAAATAAAAACATGAAGCTAATATTCAAGAGTAATTAGGTCATCTCTACAATACACAAATTGGACTGGATATTTGTAATTGTTGAAGATTAGTCAAAGTGAATAATTCAAGCTTTAACATGTATTTTGTTTTATCATTCGTACTGATTAATTTAAGTCATTGCCAAGTTTCAACTTCATTTTGTTTACACGAATACAGACTTTTAGAAAAAGCCTCTATTGCATATTTAGAAGTGTGCACTTAATTATCTAAAGAATAACTTCATTGGGGATGATTTAATTTATATATGTATGCATATGTTTATTTAATTCCCTAAGAAGAGTGATCAGAAATCCCACCAATTATAGAAATCTCATAGTTTGTTCAGAGAAAATAACTTGTTGACTTTGGTATAAAACATGCAGCAGCAATTTCTAATTATTAAATAAAAATAAAGCCAGACAATAGATATAGTAATGAAAATAAAAGAGAAATATCAAGATGGCATAATTAAACAGCTGGAGAAACACTACACATATCATATTCACAAGTAAATTCCAGATGGATTTAAATTTTATGTAAAAAAACCCTGTAATATTAGAAGAAATTTTAGGAGAATATGTTTATAACTTTGGAGAGGAGAGAACTTACTAAGCAGAAAATGAAACCCTGAAGCTATAAGGAAAAGTCAGATATGTTTCTTTTTATATCATAAGCAAAGACAAGAGACAGACAGTATACTGGGTAAAAATGTTTCCAACATTGACATTTCTAGCAAACCAAGTTCTCCTATAAATTGGTAAGGAAAGACAATCTAATAGAAAAGTGGATAAAAGAACATAGACATTTCACAAAATGAAAAACTTTAGATAGCTAATAGACTTCTGTAAATTGGTTGAGAAAATGAAAATAATGAAATATTTCTTAAATTAATTTTTAAAAATTAAATCTAATTTTTAAAAGTTTATTGAGGGCTGGCCGAGTGGCACGATGGTTAAGAGCTGGCTTGGGATGCCAGAGGGCCCCAGTTTAGATCCCACATATGAGGGCCAGTGACACTGCCTTCTACAGCTAAGATGCTGAACAACAGCTCAACCTGGAGCTGGACTGCCGTGAGTTGCCAGCGATGGCGTAGGCTGCAGCCCCTGCTGCAATGGGTTGCCATGGGCTACCATGTGTAGCCAGCAGCCAGCACGAGCAGGCAGCAGCCACCGTGAGCGGCCGTCCAGAAGCCGTTGACTGATCTGCCTTGCCCAGGAAGAGTGCAATGATGGTGCCAACTTGGGCCAGTGAAGCAATGTCCTCCACAACTAGACTGAAGAACAAAAGGACAGCAACTTGTCTGTTCCCCTTCCCCTAATTCCTCAGCGCTGTTCCCATCCCCCCAATTCCCCAATTAAAAAGAAAGTTTATTGGGGTGACATTAGTGAATAAAATTATATAGACTCAAATGTACAATTCTGTAGTACATCATCTATATATTGCATTATACCGTATTTCCCCATGTATAAGACGCACCGCACCCTTTTTCAAAAAATTTGGGATCTAAAAACTGGGTGTGTCTTATAGAGTGGTTGTAGATTTTTTTTACTTGCATTTCCCGCAAGTGATGAGGAGTTGTATGAATTTTATGATGAATAAAACTTGAGTTCAATAACTTTATGTAATACATTTTTTTCAAATTTCAGGCCCCAAAATTAAGGTGTGTTTTATACATGGGAGCGTCTTATACATGGGGAAATACAGTATGTTCATCACCCAAAGTGAAATCTCCTTCTCTCACCATAAGAGGTCTGACAATTCAGATCACGAACTCATCTTAGAAAAAGTGCTACATACCTCACTGCTGAATACCACTATGGTCACCCTGGAAGTACTCCCTTTGAGAAGCTATGCATCAACGCCAGCACCTAGTCCGCCCTTCAAAGCAATTTTGGAACTCTTTTTCTGACCATCAGAGCTGTCATTGTATTACCTTGATGTCCTGAATATCATCAAAATGTCTTCCTTTCAATGTTTCCTTTATCTTCAGGTAAAGAAAGAAGTCATTGGGGGCCAGATGAGGTGATTAGAAGGGTGCTCCAATGTGGTTATTTGTTTACTAGCTAAAAATTCCCTCACAGACAGTGCCCCATGAGCTGGTGCATTGTCGTGATGCAAGGGCCATGAATTATTGGCAAAATGTTCAGGTCATTTTCGTCTGACATTTTCACACAGCCTTTTCAGCACTTCCAAATAGTATACTTGGTTAACTGTTTGTCCAGTTAGTACAAATTCATGGTGAATAATCCCTCTAATAATAAAAAAGGTTAGCCACATCGTTTTGCCTCTCGATTTGGACTCACGGAACTTTTTTGGTCATGGAGAATTGGCTGACTTCCATTGTGCACTTTGATGCTTTGTTTCAGGGTCGTATTATTGCACTGATGTTTCATCACCAGTGATAACAGCCCAAAACATCTTCTTGCCTCTCCAAAAGGCCTTGGCAAACTTCAACTCTCTTTTGCTTTTGTTCATCGGTGAGTTCCTTTGGGACCATTTTTGCATACACCTTTCTCATGCCAAGATTTTTAGTTAAGATTTCCTTGTTTTTCTGTCAATGTTTACTTGGTCTGCTATGTTTCTCACAGTCAGCCTATGATTTTGACACAAAATTTGTCAAATTTTTGCAACGTTTTTATTAGTTCTACTTGTTACTGACTGCCTTGACCTCTCTTCATTAGTGATGCATTCTCTCCCCTTAGAAAAACGTTTAATCCATTTGTACACTGCCGTTTTCTTCATGGCATTATTCCCATAAACTTGGTCGAAGATGTCCCTGATTTTACTTCCACTCTTGCCAAGTTTACCAAGAAATTTAATGTTTGTTCGTTGCTCTAATTCAAGCTCAGACATTCTCGTGACAGCAAACAAAAACACATAACAACAATAAGGAATGTCACTCAGCAAGACACTGCCACATGTCGACACAAACACAGCTGTGAGACACTGATTTTTTTAGCTGAGCCATCCTGCCACCTGTTGGCAGCTCAGTGGCATCTCAGCTCGGGCCGGGAATTGAACCGGCGACCCTGTTGCTCAGAGCTTGCACTCTTGAGTAAGCTCTTAACCAACTGAGCCACTCGGCCGACCCCTTACTGAGCTGTTTATACAGTGCTGCCAATGTAAGCGCACAGTAGCAAGTTCATGAACTTAAATGTCATACCTTGTATATTTGATCCCCTTTATCATCTTCTATCTCTCCCCTCCCTCGTTGCCCTCTGGTAACCACTAAACTGTTGTCTGTATCTATGAGTTTTTGCTTGTTTGTTTGTCTTGTTTGTTTGTTGCTTTCAGTTTTATATCCCACATATGAGTGAAGTCATATGGTTCTCGACTTTTTCTGTCTGACTTATTGCACTTCGCCTGATAATCTCAAGATCCATCCATGTTGTCACAAATGGTAGTATTTCATCTTTTCTTGTGGCTGATATTCCATTATACATATGTACATCTTCTGTATCCAATCAATCATCTATCGAAGGACACTTTGGTTGTTTCAATGTCTTGGCCACCATGAATAATTCTACAATGAACATAGAGGTACATATATCTTTACAGATGAATGTTTTCAGATTTTTTGGATAGATACCCAGAAGAAGGATTGCTGGGTCATATGGTAACTATTCTTAATTTTTTGAGGAACGTCCATAGTAGCTATACCAGTTTACATTCCCACCATTCCCACCAGCAGTGTGTGAAGGTTCCTTTTCCCCCACAACCCCTCCAACACTCCTAATTACTTGTCTTATTGACACTAGCCATTCTAACAGGTGTGAAGTGAATAGCTCATTGCAGTTTTGACTTGCATTTTCCTAATAGCTAATGAAGTTGAGCATCTTTTCAAATAGCTGTTGGCCATTTGTATGTCTTCTCAGGAAAAGTGCCTGTTCATGTCCTCTGTCCATTTTTTAATTGGATGGTTTGTGTTTTTTGTTCTTGAGTTGTAGGAGTTCTTTATGTATTTTGGATATTAACTCTTTATCAGAGGTGTTGTTTGCAAATAACTTCTCCCATTCGGTTGGTTGCCTGTTTGGTTGATGGTTTCTTTTGCTGTGAAGAAACTTTGTAGTTTGATATAGTCTCATTTCTTTATTTTTTCTTTTGCTTACCTTGCCTTTGAGGTCAAATTCATAAAATCCTGTCTAAGATCAAGGTCCATAAGTTTAGTACCTGTGTTTACTACTATGCAATTTATTGTTTAAGGTCTAATGTTTAGGACTTTGATCCATTTTAAGTTAATTTTGGTGTATGGTGACAATAGCCTAGTTTCTTTTGCATGTAGCTTTCCAATTTTCCCAGCACCATTCATTGAAGAGGCTTTCTTTTCTCCATGGTATGCTTATGCTTTTGGCTCCTTGGTTGAAAATTATTTGACTAAATATGTGTGGTTTATTTCTGGATTCTCCATTCTGTTCCATTGGTCTGTGTGTTTGTTTTTCTCCAAATATTATGCTGGTTTGATTATTGTTGCTTTGTAGTATAATCTGAAGAGTGTGATACCTCTGGCTTTGTTCTTTTGTCTCAGGGTTGCTTTGGCTATTTAGGGTTTTGTTTTTTTTGTTTTTTGTGATTCCATACAAATCTGATGATTCTTTGTTCTAGTTCTTTAAAAAGTGCTATTAGGGGGCCGGCCAAGTGGCGCGTTGGTTAAGAATTGGCTTGGGATGCCAGCTCTGAGCAGCAGAGCCCCAGTTTGGATCCCACATGAAGCCCAGTGATGCTGCACCCTCTACAGCTAAGATGGTGAACAACAGCTCGACCTGGAGCTGGGCTGCCGTGAGTAGCTGGCGACGGCGTAGGCTGCAGCCCCTGCTGCAGTGGGCTGCAATAAAGCTACTGTGAGTGGCTGGCAGCTGGTGTGAGCAGCCAGCAGCCAGCGTGAGCTGCCAAGAGCCGCTGTGAGTGGCCGTCCAGTGGCCAGCGAGCGACTGCCTCACCTGGGAAGAGCGCAATGATAACACCAACATGGGCCAGTGAAGCAACATCCTCCACAACTAGACTGAAGAATGAAAAAGGACAGCAACTTGTCTGTTCCCCTTCCCTGATTCCCCAACACTGTTCCCCTCCCCCCAACTCCTCAATAAAAAACAAATTAAAAAATGCTATTAGGATTTTGATGGGGGTTGCATAAATCTGTACATTGCTTTGGGTAATATGGCCATTTTAACTATGTTGGTTCTGCCAATACATGAACATGGAATATCTTTCCATTTCTTTGTGTCTTCTTCAATTTCTTTTAATAATGTCTTGTAGTTTTCAGTGTATAGGTCCTTCACATTCTTTGTTAAGTGTATTCTTAGGTATTTTATTCTTTTTGTTGCAATTGTAAAAAAATATTATTTTTATTTCTTTTTTTGAATTTTCATTGTTAGTATATAGGAGTGCAATGGATTTTTTGTACATTGATTTTGTATCCTGAAACTTAACTGCATTTGTTTATTGTTTCTAGTAGCTTTTTGATGGAGTATTTAGAGTTTTCTATATAAAGAATCATGTCATCTACAAAAAGTGACAAGTTGACTTCTTAGTTTCCAATTTGGATGCTTTTCATTTCTTTCTCTTTTCTGTTAGCTCTGGCTAGGACTTCCAATACTATATTGAATAACAGTGGTGAGAGAGGGCATCCTTGTTTTATTCCTAATCTGAAAGGAAAAGCTTTCAATCTTTCACTATTAAGTATGATATTAGCTGAGGGTTTGTCATATATAGCCTTTATTATGTTGAGGTACTTTCTTTACCCATTTTATTAAGCGTTTTAATCATATATGGATGTTGTATCCTGTCAAATGTCTTTTTCTGAATGTATTATTGTGATCATATGATTTCTATCCTTTGTTTTGTTAATGTGGAGTATCACATCAGTCAATTTGTGTATGTTGAGCCATCCTTGTGCCCCTGAAATGAACTCGACTTGGTCGTGATGTATAATCATTTCAATCTATGTTGTTCTCAATTTGCTAGTATTTGGTTTAGGATTTTTGCATCTGTATTCATCAGAGATATTGGTCTGTAGTTTTCTTTTTGTGTGTGTTATTCTTACCAGGTTTTGGTATTAGGGTAATATTGGCCTCATAAAATAGTTTAGAAAGTATTTTCATTTCTTCAATTTTTTGGAAAAGTTTAAGAAGGACAGGTATTAAATCATCTTTAAATGGTTGGTAGAATTCACTAGTGAGGCCATCTGGTTCTGGACTTTTGCTTTTTGGGAGGTTTTTGATGATTGTTTCAATTTCCTTGCTGTTAACCATTCTATTTAGATTTTCTAGTTCTTTGTGATCCAGTCTAAGAAGATTATATATTTCTAAGAATGTATCCACTTCTTCTAGGTTATTGAATTTGTTGGCATATAGTTTTTCATAGTATGATTGTTTCACTTTCTATGGTATCTGTCATAACTTTTCCTTTTTCATTTCTGATTTTGTTTATTTGTGTCTTTTCTCTTTTTTCCTTACTGAGTCTAGCCAGGGGTTTGTCAATTTTATTAATCTTTTCAAAGAACCAGCTATTAGTTGCATTAAAATTTTCTATTGTCTTTTTGTTCTCTACTTCACTTAATTCTGCTCTAATTTTTATTATTTTCTTTTTTTGCTGCTGATTTTTGGCTTCATTTGTTCTTCTTTTTCTAGTTCTTTAAGATGTAATGTTAGGCTGTTTATTTGGGATTCTTCTTGTTTCTTAAGATAGGCCTGTAACAATATGAACTTCCCTCTTATTACTAACGCTTTGGCTGCATTCCCCAAATTTTGATATGTTGTTTTTTCCATTCTCATTTGTTTCTATGTATCTTTTGATCTGTCCTCTTATTTCTTCTTTGACCCAGTCATTATTTAGTAGTATGATGTTTAATCTCCATATATTTGTGGTTTTCCTGCTTTCTTTTTGCAGTTGAGCTCCAATTTCAAACATTGTGGTCAGAGAATACACTTGGTATGATTTCCATGTTTTTAAATTTGCTGAGGTTAGTTCTGTGTCCCAACATATGGTCTATCCTTGAGAATGCTCCATGTGCACTAGAAAAGAATGCAAATTTGGTGTTCTGGGATGAGAGGCCCTGTAAATGTCAATTATGCCCATTTGGTCTAATGTGTCACTTAAGGCTGATATTTTCTTATTGATTTTTTTGTTTGGATGATCTATCCATAGTTGTCAATGGCATTTTTAGGTCCCTAACTATAATTCTTTTTGTCAGTTTCTCCCTTTACTTCTGTTAGTAGTTGTTTTATACATTTTGGTGCTCCCCGATTGGAAGCATATATATTGATAAGTGTTATGTCTTCTTCATGTATTGTCTCCTTTGTCATTATGAAATGTCCATCTTTGTTTCTTGTTACCTTATTTTCTTGAAGTCTGCTTTGTCAGATATAAGCATGCCTACACCCGGTTTTCTCTGGATACCATTTGCTTGGAGTACCATTTTCCACCCTTTCACTTTGAGTCTGTATTTGTCCTTGCAGCTGAGATATGTCTCTTGGAGTCAGCATAATGGTTGGGCTTGTTTTTTGATCCAGTCTGCTACTCTGTGCCTTTTTATTGGTGAGTTTAGTCGATTTATATTTAGGGTGATTATTGATACATGAGGATTTTCTGTAGTCATTTTATCTTTTGTTTGCTGGTAGCTCAGTGTCTCCATTATTTCTTTGCCTTTTTGTGTCTGTCTGTTATTTTAGTTTGGTGACATTCTATGTTTTTTCCCTTCTTTTTTATGAGTTATGTGTCTCTGTTCTGGATTTTTTTTCAGTGATTACCATTAAGTTTATGTAAAAGAAAATTTTATATATACAGTAGTCTTTTTTATTCTGTATGCATCTTATCTCCATTCCCCTTTGCAAATTCATTAACCCACACCAGTTTTATGTTTTGTTGTCACAAATTATCCCTATTTGTTGTGTGAGTTCATTTCCAAGTTGCAGTAGCAATTATCTTCTTCTTCTCTTTTTCTTTTTTTTATGTTTTTACCTCCTTTAACCTTTATCTTATATTTAAGTGTATAATGCCTTATTCTGAATAGGGGTTGCCATTTCTTGCTTCTGTCTCTCTGTTAGTCATCTTACTCATAGTTTTGTATCCTTTTGTCTTTTTGTTTCAGGTAGAATAACCCCTTTCAGCATTTCTTGTAATGCAGGCCTTGTGGTGGAAAATTCCTTCAGTGTCTGTATATCGGAAAAGGTCTTTATTCCTCCTTCATATCTAAAGGATAACTTTGCTGGATATGTTATTCTTGGCTGGTAATTTCTTTCTTTAAATAATTTGAATATTTAATTTCATTTTCTCCTAGCTTGTAGAGTTTCTGCTGAAAAGTCTGATGATGATCTAATGGGCTTTCTTTTAGAGGCTACCTTCTTTTTTTCTCTGGCTGCCTTGAGAATTCTTTTTTTGTCACTAATTTTGGATAGTTCAATATAATGTGCCATAGAGAGGCCTGTTTGAATTGAGATAATTAGGTGTTCTGTTTGCTTCTTGGATTTGAAGATCCAGTTCTTCCCATAGGTTTGGGACGTTCTTGTCAACTATTTGTTTGAATATGCTCTCTGTGCCCTTCTCCCTCTCTTCTCCTTCCAGTATACCCATTATTCTTATATTGTTCTTTCTGATGGAGTCAGATAATTTTGGAGAGTTCTTTCATTTCTTTTAGCTCTCAAATCTCTTCTTCCATCTGCATCATTTCCAGATTTATATCTTTAATATCAATGATTCTTTCCTCCTTTTTGTCAGCTCTATTTCCTAAGCTAGCTGTTTCGTTCTTCATCTCTTTTATTGAGTTCTTCAGCTCCAGAATTTCTATTTGGTTCTTTTTAAAAATTTCAGTCTTTTTGGTAAAGTATTCATTTTGTTTGTTGATTTTATTTCTGAGTTCATTAATATGCCTATTTCAGTTTTTTTGGATCTTGTTGAGTTTTTTCAAAATGGCAATCTTGAATCCTTTGTCAGTTAAGTCATATGTTTCCATGTCTTTAAGTTTATTTTCTGGAGATTTTTCATTTTTCTTTCTGAGCTACCTAGTTACTTTGATTGTTCACGCATTTGATGGATTATTTCTTCTTTTAGGCATTTATGAGAATGAGTGGGGCAGTAGGTTGATATGAAGAAGTATTTTCTTATTTTCCAATATGTGGCTCTGGAGCACTTATATTAGCTTGCCTTACTCTGGCTTCTTTTGGTGGAAAATGCCTTGTATTTCCGGGGTAGGTGGGCATCTCCTTTGTGACCAGGTCACCTTGCTCTCTCCCCATGTGGGAATGTAGTAGATGATGGGGTTCTGAGTCCCTGAAACCCCAGTGCTAGTCCTGTAGCCAGATTCAGTGCTGCCTGAGCTGTCTTAGGTGCCTCTGCTGGGATCAGCACAAAGGTGGGGGCAGGGTGGGCTGGGAGAGGCTACTGGTGTGTTTGTGGCTTTGTTCTCCTAGGAGTAATGGTGATTGCCAGACCACAGCTGCGTCACCTCTATGTTTCTAACCTTGTCACTGGGATTACCTGCAGTGTATGTGTGCCACCCAGGAACTATCTCTTTGGTTCTCAGGGCTATAAATATTTTGTTCTTTGACCCAATACTCACTGCTACAGTGTTTATTGGGGGGTGGGGGGGCGGGCTGCTGCTAGCTCTGGGAAACCAGGCTCTGTGGCTTTGTTTTCTGCCTGGAAGTGAGGGATGCTAGGCCAGAGCTGTTGCACTTCTGAATTCAGTCTCTCTCTGCTCCGATCGCTGGGTTCAGCCATATTACATGCTGATCACTCACGCATGAATGCTCGGGGCCACAGAGAATGCACCTGCAGCCTGAATCCTTCCCTCTCTTGGGACCCACATTGAGCTCTGGGCTGCATCCATGGCAGTGAACTCTGGGCTGTATCTCCAGCACCCGTCTCTGCTCTTCTCCTTTCCCTCTTCCCATGTTCACTCTAATTTGCCCACCTTCAGATGTTTTGATATGTGGATCTCTCAGGTGTGTTTCTTTGTTGAGCAGGGAATCTTTTGTGGAATTACAGCAGTTCAACTTGTAACTTCAAGGGGAGAGATCAAGGGAGACCTCTCACACTGCCGTATCTCTGACATCCTCCAAAACACCTTTTGTTTTTAACCTATCAAATTGAAAAATTAAAATGTAATGCATCCCTACACTTCTGGTGTGAGTGAATTGATGGAAATTGGTGTAGGAAACGCAAATTAAAGCAATAATAAGATATCCATCTTTTGTTTTTACTCATCAAATTGACAAAAGTTAAAATGAATGAGAAACATCTTTACTTTGCTTATAGGAGTTCAAACTGCTAAAGCATTTGGGGAATGTGATCTAAAAACATCTATTAAAAATTAAAATCCTTTGACCCAACAATCAACCTTTGAGAGTCTATTCTATAAAAATGAAAGTATCAGCATGTATAAATATATCTATCTTGAGAAAGTTTTATCACAGCATTGACTGCAGCAGCAAAACCCCCCAAACAACCTAATGTCCACCAGTGTGGCTGTACAAGTTAGGATGTTAGTTTATCCAATGGAAATGAATGTAACAAATAAACATAGATTGATTTAACTCAAAAACTGAATGGCTTAAAACAGTGAAAGTTTGTTTCTTGCTCACACCACATGCATATGGCAGGACTGTAGAAGAGCTGTGCTCACCGTGATCATTCAAGGAACCAGGCTAAGGGTATGTGTTCACACTTCCCACAGTAGGAGAGCAGGCCCAGGACTCTCACTAGCAATGTGAGGCTCTGACCTGGAATTCAGACCATTTGTGGTACTAAACTTCAATGCATGTGTTCCCAGAAGGGTAGCAGGATATTGATGAACTATAAAAATTTCTGTTACAAAGGGGATAGTTGAACAAATCATAGTTACATCCAACCGTAGACTACTATGTAGTCCTTAACAAAATCAGTTCGACTTATGCCTGGAGGGATGCCCATGGTCTAGTAAGTGACTAGCAAGTTGCAGAGTTAGATGCATACCATTACCCAACTTTTCTAAAAAAGATGAGTGTTTAAATGTGTGAGTGTTTGTGTTTGTGTATGTTTGTACAGACATGCAGAAATATGCAGAAAGACACATTGGTTACACCAGCAAAGTGGAACTGAATGAGTGCAGGATAGATTTTGTTAACTTTAAAAAATATAACTTTGGGTAGTTTCATTTGTTAACAGGAGCATACATGGCTTTTCTAATTTCAAAGGAAAGTTATATAAAGAAAATAAAGTAAAAATTAATAAAGAAAAAAACTTTAGTATTTCTAGTTGAAGATCTTTTGCTCCCAAGGCCATGTGAATAAATAAAGAGCAAACATTGTTTCATAGTGTGGCTGAGAGTATTTTCTGAAGTCGCTGCAGCCAACTCCAACACTCTTTTGAGGTGTGAACTTCTACTCTTACATCAAGAGCGGAATCTACTCCTCCACTGCATTTACTGTGGGCTGACTGTGATGGTGCTGACCACAGAACAGGGCAGAAATGATACCACCCAGATCCCTTCACTGGCCTGACAGCTTCTGTTTTCTTCCTCTTGAAAGCCTATCAAATATCCTAAAAACACCTTGCTGTGAGAAACCATAGGGCATAGAGGCTAATGGGCCTTAGTTGCCAACAGGTGAGCAAAGAAAACACCTTGGATATGAGGCTAACTATTTTCCGGCTGACCCCATGGCAGGTCAGAGACCAACTGCCCAGCTGAATCGTCCACAAACTTCTGACCCACACATGTGCAATAATAAGCATAACACATAATAGCAGTCTTAGGTTCTACACAGAAAAATAAATCTCATTCTGCTATTGACTTACATAATCGATTTCCTTTTTATGTAACACATTAATGTACTTTACCTTTTGTTTTTTTAATCAGAGATCTATCTGCATTCACTAATAGAGTTAAATAAGCAATTTACAATAGGAAACAAAGGAAAAAGGGTTACATTTTATGTAAAATGTATTATAATATTGATATTTGTTTAAGAGAAAAACCCATAACCAGAGGCAAAATCTTCATTTTGCAAAATAAGCTACATTGCCTCTTATTTTAGTAGGAAGCACATTGTACTTGCTTTGTTTTTATTCTCTTTTTACATGTTTTAAAACTTTGCCAGCAAAGGCTTACTAATACTGCTGAAGAGACACTTTTCCTACTTACTTGGCAAAATTTGCTCTCTGAATAAAAATTAAAAAGTGAAAGTTGTGTTCATTCTGTTCCACTTTCCTCCTTTTTCTTTATTCTCATTCCTCCCTCTTTTTCATTTCCTCCATCCCTCTTCTGCTTTTCCCCATAATCTATCAGAGTTCTTATTTTCCAGCAACATGATTTGACTGTAGCTCTCTCAGGCATGAAGTGAATTTATTGGCACATGTTCTCAATGGCAGAATAAGTACTTGGCTTGGAACAGAGACAGGGTATTGAGAGTGCTCTGGAGGTATGGGCACAGGGAATCACAGCTAAGGCATGCAGAAGACCTAACCTGACTTGGGCATCCATTGTGTGACGAATTTGACTTCCAGTAGTTTCCACTATTATTGTCACTCACTTAAGCTCTGTGAGAGCAGCTAATTGGCCTTTCCTAGGTTACACATTGTCCCTCCTGTTGAATGGAGTCTGAGGGGGAACTCCAGAAGGAAGCATGATGGAAGATTATGCAAAAAGGAGATGGGGTTTCTTGTATGAAAAGGTTGAATGCTGCACACAAATGGTCATTAAAATTTTAATTTCATCAGTGTAAATGGATTAAATGCTCCAATTAAAAGATGAGAGCGGAATGGGTAAGAAAACAAGACCCTTACATATGCCTCCTATAAGAGACACACTTCAGATTGAAAGACAGACTAAAAGTAAAGGGATAGAAAAAGTCATTTCACGAAAACGGAAAGAAAGAAACAAACAAACAAAAAAGCTGGAGTAGCAATACTTATACCAGACAAAATAGACTTTAAAGCAAAGATATAACAAGAGACAAAGAAGGAGCTAGTAATCCCACTTCTGGGTATTTATCCAAACAAACCCAAAATGCTACTTCAAGGGGACATGCTCATCTATATGTTCATTGCAGAAAAGACAAATGCCACGTGATTTCACTTATAAGTGGAATCTACAGAACTAAATAAACAAACTAAACAGAAACAAACTCATAGATACAGAGAACATTTTTTATGGTTGTCAGAGGGAGGTGGATTGCAGGTGGGTGAAAAAGGTAAGGGGTTAAGAAGTACAAATTGGGCGGCAGCCGGGTGGATCAGTTGGTTAGAGCATTTCCTCTGAACAAGGTTGCTGATGCGATTCCCACGTGGGCCAGTGAGCTGTGCCCTCTGCAACTAGATTGAAGACAATGACTTGAGCTGAGCTGCCGCTGAGCTGCCAGTGGGAGGCTGGGTGGCTCAGTTGGTTAGAGCGCAGTGCTCATAACAGTGGGGTTGCTGATTCGAAAATGGTGACAGGACTTGGAGCTGAGCTGCATCCTCCACAACTAGACTGAAATAATAATGATTTGA
Organism: Hipposideros armiger; assembly: GCF_001890085.2. Lineage (NCBI taxonomy): Eukaryota > Metazoa > Chordata > Mammalia > Chiroptera > Hipposideridae > Hipposideros > Hipposideros armiger. The sequence continues at coordinate 637,800 of NW_017731872.1, forward strand.
CTTGGAGCTGAGGGGTCCTGGGAAAACACACTGTTCCCCAATAAAATAAAAAAAAAGAAGTACAAATTGGTTGTTACACAGTAATCATGGGGATGCAGGATATAGCATAAGGAAGGTAGTAAAAAATATTGTAATAACTATGTATGGTGTCAGATGGGTACTAGATTTATTGGGGTGATAGATGAGAGAGGGTTTAGGGGCAAAGTGAAAAAGGTGAAGGGATTAGAAAATACAAATTGGTAGTTGCAAAATAGTCATGGGGATATAAAGTATAGGGAATACTGTCAATAATATGGTAGTAACTATGTATAGTGCCAGGTGGTACTAGTCAGGGGGATTACTTCTTAAATTATATAAATATCTAACCATTAGGCTGTAAACTTGAAAATAATATTAAAAATATTGGATGTCAACTCTAATTGAAAAATTTGAAAAGGGAGGAAGATCAATAATATTGTGATAGGGTGGTGCAGTGTCAGATATTTCCTGGATTTATCATGGTGATCACTTCTTTAGCATAGGGAATATAATCAATAATGTAGTAATAACTATATAGTGCTAGGTGGGTACTGTTGAATAACTATAATGTACACTTGAAACTAATATAATATTGTATGCTAGCTATATTTTAGTAAAAATCTTTAAAAAATTATTTATAAAAAGAAGAAAGGAAAAATCTGAAACAAATATGGCAAAATGCTAGTATGTAGAAGTGTTTATTCTATTATTCTCTGTAGTTTTTTGATATGTCTAAAATATTTTAAATAAAAAAATAAAAAGCACATTAAAAAAAAAAGAAAGATCCTGGAGAATTGAGTGTGTCATTTTTGTTGAACAATGGCTCCATTCCCCAGTTAAGGTGGGAAATCATTTTTTCACTAACTGTGAGCCACTTATTAACAGAAAAAGAAATCAACCAAGGGCCAATAGTACATTTATTTGGTTATATTTTTTCCATGTTCATTTAATATTAAAGATAAAGAATCCATTAATTGTTTTAGTCAATAAAATGATCATAAATACTTAACAATAACAAGTAAAATAATATATTCAGTTCCTTGGGGTTTTTTTTAAAGATTTTATTGGGGGAATTGGGGAGGGGAACAGACAAGTTGCTGTTGTTTTGTTCTTCAGTCTAGTTATGGAGGATGTTGCTTCACTGGCCCAAGCTGGCACCATCATTGTGCTCTTCCCGGGTGAGGCAGATTAGTCGCTGGCTTCTGGACGGCCGCTGGCTGCTGGCTACACATGGTAGCTTATGGTAACCCACTGCAGCAGGGGATTGCAGCCTACACCATCGCTGGCAACCCACAGCAGCCTAGCTCCAGGTCGAGCTGTTGTTGTTCAGTATCTTAACTGTAGAGGGCAGTGTCACTGGCCCTCTTATGTGGGATCCGAACCGGGACCCTCTGGCATCCCAAGCCAGTTCTTAACCAATGCACCACTTGGCTGGCCCTCAGTTCCCTTTTTTGGTTAAAGGAGAAAGACATAGGAAGGAATTCATAAAGGAAACAAAAATGAGGAGAGAAAGAAGGAAATTGACAGAGAAAGATACAGAGAGGGAGTACATAGATATTGTTAAAAAGATTTAAAAAGAAGGCCTGCTGAGTGGCGCGTTGGTTAAGAGTTGGCTTGGGATGCCAGCTCTGAGCAGCAGGGCCCTGGTTCGGATCCCACAGGCGGGCCAGTGACACTGCCCTCTACAGCTAAAATGGTGAACAACAGCTCAACCTGGAGCTGGGCTGCTGGGAGTTGCTGGCGATGGCGTAGGCTGCCGTGGGTCTGGTTGGCAGCTGGTGTGCAGTTTTGTGAGCTGCTGTGAGCCACTATGAATGGCTGTCCAATGGCCGGTGAGCGACTGCCTCACCCAGGAAGAGCACAATGATGATACCAACATGGGCCAGGGAAGTGACGTCCTCCATAACTAGACTGAAGAACAAAAGGACAGCAACTTGTCTGTTCCCCTTTCCCGATTCTCCAACACTGCTCTCCTCCCCCAATTCTCCAATAAAATCTTAAAAAAAAAAGATAAAAGAAAAAGATATGCTTACATGGGAATCACACAACACCCATATATTCAGAAAATCACACACTTTCCCTGATACCTCTTCCTTTGGTCTTTGGGGCATAGCACTGTTGAAGTTTTCTACTTATCTCCCTGCCCATTCCTCTGTCTTCTTGCCAGGTCCTCCTTCTCTAGTTGACCTTTAAAGTTTAATCCTCTTCAGGGTTTGAGTAGGGGGTACTCTTATCTTGTCTTTTTTTGGTATTAATAAAAGTACTTTTTATTTTTCTCATACATTAACACATTATAATTATGATAAAATGCACATAACATAAAGTTTACCATCTTAATTGTTTTTAAGTGTACAGTTCTGTGGCATTAAGTACATTCACATTGTTGTGCAATCATAACCACCATTCATCCCCAGAACTTTTATCTTGAAAAACTGAAACTCTGTATCCATTAAACAGCAGCTCGTCACTCCTCATACCCTCAGCCACTGATACCCTCCATTCTACTTTCTGTCTCTAGGTCTGACTGCTCTATGTACCTCACATAAGTGGGATCACAAAGTATTTGCCCTTTTGTAATTGACTTATTTCAGGTATCATAATGTCCTCAAGTTTTATTCATGTTGTAGCACGTGTCAGAATTTCCTTTTTAAGTTGAATAATATTCCATTGTGTGTATATGCTACATATTGTTTATCCATTCATCCATTGATGAGCACTTACTTGGGTGGCATCCACATTTTGACTATTGTAAATAATGCTGCTGTGGACATGGGTGTATACATGTCTCTTTTACATCCTGCTTTCAATTCTTTTGGGTATATACTCAGAAGTGGAATTGCTGATCATATTTTATATTTAATTTTTTGAGAAATTGCATATTGTTTTTCATAGCAGCTCCACCATTTTACATCTTAGGCAACAGTGTACAAGGGTTCCAATTTCTCTACATCTTCATCAACACTTATTTTTCTTTACTTTTTAAATTTCTTTTTTAAAATGTTTTTTATTAAAATATAGCTAACATGCAATATTATATTAGTTTCAGGTGTACATCATAGTTATTCAACAGTACCCACCTGGCACTATACAGTGCTATTACCTCATTATTGATTATATTCCCTATGCTAAAGAAGTGATCACCATGATAAGTCCAGCTACCACAATATTATTGTCTAAATTTCCTATGCTGTATATTACAGCCTCAAGACTTATTTGTTTTATTTCTGGAACTTTGAATCTCCTATTCTTCTTTATCTTCCCCTTTTAAAATTTTTAATTAAATTTGACATTCAATATTATTTTATATTAGTTTCATGTGTACAGCATAGTGGTTAGACACATATAACTTAGGAAGTGATCCCCCTGACTAGTACTCATGTGGCATTATACATAGTTATTACCATATTATTGATAAGATTCCCTATACTTTACATTCTCATGACTATTTTGTAACTACCAGTTTGTATTTCTTAATTTCTTTAAAAATTTTTATTTTTATGTTTCCTATCTCTTTGTTGAAGTTCTCCCTGAGATCATTGAGCATCCTTATAACCAGTGTTTGGAACTCAGCATCTTGTTTGTTTAGTTCTTTTTCCAGAGCTTTGTTCTATTCTCTTATGTGGGGCATGTTTCTTTATCTCCCCATTTTGGCTGCCTCCCTGTGTTTGCTTCTATATATTAGGTAGGGCTGCTATGTCTCCCTGTCTTAGTAAAGTGGCATTATGTAAGTAGGGGTGCTGTGAAGCTGAGTGGTGCAGTCTTCCTGGTCACTTGAACTGTGGACTCTAAGTGTGTTCCTTGTGTGGGTTATGTTTGTCCTCCTCTTGTAGATGAGCTTTGGTTGCTATTTGCACATTAATGGGAAGGATTGACCCTCAGGCTCATTGGCTGTGAAGACTGGCCTTGACTACAGTGGAGGAGTTGTGATGCAGAGGCTGACCCTACAGAGTATGATCTGCCTCATCAGGGCTCTGGTGCCTGCCTAATCTGCCCCTTGGGTGTGTTGTACTTGGAGGTGGCTAGATGATGTTCAAGCTCATTTTGAAGCTGGCTACTGGTGGTGCCAGACCCAAGGCCACCTGGGAGGGGACCTTCTGCAGGTCAAGTTCAGCTGCAGTCCATGCCTCACCCAGGCTCACCCAGCAAGAGGCACAAAGCAATCTGCAGATGGCCACCACCCACGCTGTGCTTGGAAGTGCCTTGAAAGGCCAAGCCTCAAAACAGAGCTGGCTGTCACTAGTGCCAGGCTTAGGGCTGCTCAGTCAGCGGTATGGAACATGCTCAAGCCCGATGCTGCTTGTCTTGGTGCTGTGAACCTTTGAGAGAACTTGGGACAGTCTGCAGCATGAGCCAAGGCAGGTGGTTTGTATAAAAAAGCCACTGAAGTGGCTTGAGAGTGCCCAAAAGTTGGATGGGGCAGGGTCTTGAATCATCAGGGCATGGCTAACGAATGGCATTAGCCAGCTTCATGGAGGCTCAGATCCGTCTGAGTCTGTGTGTCGCGATGGGAGAGGGAAACAATATCTTCTGCCAGCTCCTCTGTCCAGGAGAAAGCTGTTCCTCTAGCCCTAGCCTTGAAGCCAGGCAACTCAGGCCCTCCCAACCCATATGTCTCTGTCAACTCTCCCCCTGCTACTCTGGGGCCGGAGCTCAGAGTGAGCGAGTCCATCAGTGAGTAAGTCTGTGTCACAGTCCCTTTAAAAGAAGTGGCTGGCAGTGCAGCCACCCTCCATCTCAGTGAACCACAATCTCCATTCATTTTCATAGCCAGAAATTATGGAGACTTCTCTCCCCAGCACTGGAACTCTGGAAAGGTAGGGGCTGGGACCCCTTGCTCCTCCTGGGGGTCCTCCACAGCTGAGATATCCCTCCTGATTTTTAATGGTCAACGTGGGTGTGGGACCAGCCTGGTCTGTGTCTCTAACCCTCCTACCAGTCTCAAGGTAGCTTCTTCTGCATATCCTTAGTTGTAGGGCTTCAGTTCAGCACGGTTTTAGGTGATTAATGATTGTTGTTTTGTAGTTTAGTTGTAATTTTGATGTGGTCCTGAGAGCAGGTAAGTACAACATTTACTTAGTGCACCATCTTGACTGAAAAATCTTTTCATTTTTTACATAGCAACTGTCCTAATGGGTGTGAGGTGCTACCTCACTGTGGTTTGATTTGCATTTCCCTAATGATTAGTGAAGTTGAGCAACTTTTCATGTGCTTATTGGTAATTAGTATATATCCTTTAGATAAATGTCTACTCAAGTGCTATGTCCATATTTTAAACAGGTTGTTTGTTTTGTTGTCATTGTTGAGTTTAGAAGTTCTCTGTAAATTGTGGATATAAATCCCTTACCAGATACATGATTTTCATATAATTTCTTTCATTCTGTGGGTTGCCTTTTTTTTTCTTAATTATTTTTTATGGTGAAATACACATTTTTTAGAATTAGTTTCAGCTGTACAACACAGTGCACTAGTTATACATTTTACCCTTCAAAGTGACAATCCCCCTACCCCAATCCACCACCCCACTCCTCTCCCACAATATCATACATATCTATTACAATTCAATTCCCTTGACTCCACTCCCACACTATACTCCACGTCCCATGACTATATATATATATATATATATATATATATATATATTCACTTATACTTGACATATAATATTATACAACATCAGCTTCAGGTGTACAGTGCAGTGATCAAGCCTCTACCCCATCCATGATGTGGTCTCCCTAGCAAGACATGTGACCAACTGACACCCTACAAAATATTTACAACATTATTAATTATATTCCTCGAACTGTCTTTCATATCCCTGTGGCAATAATGTAGTTAACTATTTATGCTATCTAGTCTCCAACCCCTCCCAGCTAGCAACCATCAGTTGTTCCTCTATCTCCCTGACACCATTTCTGTTTCCTTTGCTCGTTCATTCCGTTTTTTAGATTCCACATATAAGTGAAATCATATGGTATTTGTCTTTCTCTGACTGACTTATTTCACTTAACATAATAGTCTCTAGGTCGATCCATATCATCGCAAATGGTACGATTTCATTCTTCTTTATAGCAGAGTAATACTCCATTGTATAAATGTACCACAGTTTCTTAATCCAGTCATCTACCGATGGGCATTTCGGTTGTTTCCAAGTCTTGGCTATTGTGAATAGCGCTGCAATAAATATAGGGGTGCATATATTTTTTCAAATTGGTGTCTTGGGTTTCTCTGGATAGATACCCAAGAGTGGAATTGCTGGGTAATACGGTAGTTCCATTTCCAGTTTTTAAAGATACCTCCATACTGATTCCCATAATGGCTGTGCCAATCTACAGTCCCACCAATAGTGCACCAGGGTTCCCTTTTCTCCACAGCCTCGCCAGCATTTGTTGTTTATTGATTTATTGATGATAGCCATTCTGACCGGAGTAAAGTGATTTCTCATTGTGGTTTTTATTTGCATTTCTCTAATGATTAGTGAGGTTGAACATTTTTTCATATGCCTGTTGGCCATCTATATGTCCTCTTTAGAGAAATGCCTCTTCATATCCTCTGCTTTGGGTTGCCTTTTAATTCTGTTGATTATGTCCTTTTATGTACAGAAGTTTTTGATTTTGATGTAGTTCAATGTATCTATTTTTTTCTTTTATTGCTTATGTTTTTTGGTGTCATATCCAAGAAATCACTGCCAAATCCAATGTTATGAAGTTTTTCTCCTATGTTTTCTTCTAAGAATTTTATAGTTTTAGCTCTTACATTTAGATCTTTGATCCATTTTGAATGATTTTTTGTACATGGTGTTAGGTAAGGGTCCAACATCATTGTTTTGCATGTGAATATGCAGCTTTCCTAGCACCATTTGTTGAAAAGACTGTCCTTTTTACATTAGATGGTCTTGGCACTCCTGTCAAAAATCATTTGACCATATATGTGAGGTTTTCTTTCCAGGGTCTCTATTCTACTTCATTGATCAATATGTCTGTCTTTATGTCACTTTGCAGTAGGTTTTGATATATCTTGCATTTGATGTGTTAATGCTTATACAATAATTTGGGTATATGGTTTTAAATAAGAATTAATTTTTTTTTTGGCCAAATCATGTTGGTAGCTGGAAACCAGTCACTACAAATCAGGGCTTTTCTTTGCACCCTGGATCTGGTTGTTAAACAATTACCTGTACACCACTGTTTTAGCTCTACATATTTAATTGCTCTTGAATTTTACTAACAGTACCTTATACTGCAAATTTCTTATTTTTGAGTATTTATCTTTCAGATGTAGTACATATTCATGTATGCATAACACACATTGTGTATTAAAATAATTCAAGAAGGATTTTGAGAAATGTATTTCCTGAACCTTTGTGTAATATATGAATGACAACTTGTCTGGATAAAGAATTCTTCCCTTCAAATCTCAGTACCTACTGTGATATTTCTCCTGAAACTTAATGTTGTAGAGAAGGCTGAAGCCACCTTGATTCTTATTCCTTTGTAGGTAACCCATGTATTTCTGATTGCACTCTTGTACAATTTTTCTCTTTATCCTTAAATGTAAAGATATTATCAGACTGTCTCTAAATATAGGTCTTTTCCCATTAATTTTAGCTGGATGTGCTAAGTACTCAATCTGTGAAAAAAAGTGCTGTTTCAGTTCTGAAAAGCTTTTTACTATTTTAATTTTTTTTTCTTATTAGCCCTAATGATTTTATTCTGTTTTGTTCTTTCTTTCTTTCTTTCTTTTTTTTTAAAAAGATTTTATTGGGGAATCAGGGAAGGGGAACAGACAAGTTGCTGTCCTTTTGTTCTTCAGTCTAGTTGTGGAAGACGTCGCTTCACTGGACCATGTTGGTATTACCATTGTGCTCTTCCTGGCTGAGGCAGATCGGTTGCCGGCCATTGGATGGTCCGCTCATGGTGGCTCATGAAAGCGCATGCCAGCTGCTGGCCAGCTCCACTGTAGCCTACGCCATCGCCAGCGATTCACGGCAGCCCAGCTCCAGGTCGAGCCGTTGTTCACCATCTTAGCTGTAGAGGGCACAGCATCACTGGCCCTCATGTGGGATCCGAACCAGGGCCCTGCTGCTCAGAGCTGGTGTCCCAAGCCAACTCTTAACCAACGCGCCACTCGGCCGGCCCTCTTTTTTTCTTCTTGATTATTCTTCAGAAAACCTGTAATCTATAGATTGAATCTCCTTTTCTTCCTCCATATTATTTTTCATCATGTTCATCTTTTTGTGTTTTTTCTTTTTCTCTTTTTACAATTTTGATTCAGTATTTTTTTATTCAGATGAAATTTACATAACATAAAATTAACCATTTTAAAGTGAACAATTTAATGGCATTTAGTACATTCACGATATTGTGCAACCTCTATCTCTGTCTAGTTCCAAAACATTTTCATCATTCCAAAAAAAAACCTGGTACTTACTAAGCAGTTACTTTCCATTCTTCCCTTTCCCTCAGCTCCTGGCAACCACCAATATGCTTTCTGTTTTTATGGTTTTACCTACCCTGGTTATGTCATACAAACAGCATTATACAATGTGACCTTTTATGTTAGACTTTCTTCACTTAACATGAAATTTTTGGGAATCATCCACATTGTGGATTTGAATTACTGTCTGGGGTCACTTGCTTTTAGCCTGAAGAAATTCCTTTAATATTTTTTGTTAGACAGGTTATCTAGCTAAAAATTCTCTCAATTTTTGTTTATCTGAGGATGTATTTCCTCTTCAGTTTTGAAAGATAGTTTTGCTGGATATAGGATTTTTTTGGACAGCTCCTGCCTCAGGTTTATTTGTACAAATAGCATAGAAAATAGCACAGAAGGACCCCAGCCCCATGCAGACAGCTGCCTAAGGATCACACCAGTCCTTCCATCCTCACATCACCAGAGTCTTTTTCTCTGGAGCCTTTGTGAGGGCCTGGGCACCTTTGGGAGCTGGAGTCTGACCTGGAGGCAGACCTGCTGCTGCAGCCATAGCCTTGGTTTGAGCCTTGGTCTTGGATCTTGGCTAGCAGAGCCTGAGATCCTTGGCAATGTGGGCATGAGCACATTTTCCAAGCTTGGGGTAGGTGACATAGGCCAGTCGACTGAGCTTGTGGCTGCTACCTTTTGGGACCTTGGGCTTGACCTCCTTGGGCTTTACAAGGGCTTTGATAGCCTCAGCCCATGCACTCACGGCCTTACCACTGTTGGCTTGCATTTTCCTTAGGCCTTCTTGTTGTGCTTCTTGGTAAATCACATGTTCCTCAGGAACTTGGTATCCACTCTCTTAAGAGATTCATACTTTTGTGATTGGAGTTTCTTGATGATGTTTCTGTGCCATTTTTGGGACTGTTTATGGGTGATGTGGTTCTTGGACTTGGCCATGTCTGCACCAAAACCTGCAGTTCCCAAATACCTGAGACCAGAAGAAAAAATAGATACAGGATTCTTGGTTGACAGGTTTTGTTGTTGTTGTTGTTGTTGTTGTTTGAGCACTTTGAATATGTTATCCCACCGCCTTCTGGATTCCATTGTTTCTGCTGTTAAGTCAGCTGTTAATGTTATTGTGGTTCTTTGCCTCCTGATACTTCCTTTATGCATACTTGGTGTGCTTAATGTTGTCCCACCTTTCTCTGAGTCTCTGTTTCCTCATTATTTTTTTCTCTCCATTCTTCAGGTTATATATTTTATACCAACCTATCTTCAGGTTTGCTAATTCTTTCTTCTGTCAGCTCAAGCCTACTGTTGAGCCCCTTCAATGAAATTTTCGTTTTAGTTATTAGATTTTTAAACTCCAGAATTTTCATTTTTTTATAATTTATGTTCTTATTGATATTCCCTATTTGCTATGACAATGGCATCATATCCTTCCTTACATCTTCAAACATGGTTTCCCTTAGTTTTCTTAAATAGTAAGTTGTTGTTTTGCATTTTTTTTGTGTGTGTACAGGTCATACTTTTCTGTTTCTTTGCAGATTTCATGTTTTTTGTTAGAAAGTAGACATTTTAGATAAAATATTGCAGTACCTCTGGGTACTGGTCTCCCACTCCCCAGCCCCGGGGCTTGTTCTTGATATTTGCTTATTTGTTTAATGACTTGTCGCCTCCTGTGTGGCAAGGGCTGTGGAGTACAAGAGGGGCTGCGAAGAGTTAAGAAAGACAAGAGCCAAGTAGCAGGTTAAAGTGGGCCAGAGGGCTCAAGTCTCTAGGGCTGAGCCCCGAATCAGGCTTACCTGTAGCTTTTATTATCCGCTGCTACAAGGGAGTAAATTTGTTTTTCTCATTTCAATCTGTTGAGTCTGTGAAACTTGTACCTAGCAACTGTTTTCCCTGAAGCCCCATTGTGCTCCAACATGTACTGTGCCTTCACACACACACACACACACACACACACACACACACACACGACCCCAGGAGATGAACTCAGCATTCTGAGACCATCTGATAAGGAAGCTTTACAGAGATGACTCCCTTGGGTCTCAGCATTCCAAGACACTTTCTTATGACTTCATGGGATCAGCACACGGGAGCAGTCGGCTCGGCAGTTGCAAAGCTACAATGACTGACTGGATTACTTAAGTGAAGTCTATTTCCCCTGTATGTTTAAAGCTCTGATGTTGGCTCCTTAGGAAGGCACAAATATAGGTATACCCACAGTTACCCTTTGTTGCCTGAAGCCGATTTCTATTAACATGCCCCCCCACATTTAGCCTCTTTTCCCATTAGTTGAGAGAAAAGCCCCGGTATGACCGGAAGGCTGCATTCTCTCTGAGGGGGTGCCCCGGTATGACCGAGGCCGATAAGGCTCCCTCTGAGGAGTGCCTCAAGGTGTGACTGGGACCTGTTGAAATGCAAACAGCTAATCTCCTCTGGGAGGACATAGTAACCAGGTGTCCTGGGGCTATGCGGCGGATATGTGAAGGCATAGCATTTGCTGGAACATAATGGGATATGTTAAAGGAAAAAGGCTTTGAGGCCCAGACCCCAAACGGATGCTAATTTGATTGACAGCAGTAAAGCAGTTTCACTTCTTTTCAATAAAAGCCATGCGCTGACCCGATTCGAGGCTCGCTCAGATTCTCTGAATGAGTCCCTTGGGCTTGCTCAGTTTCTCTGACTGAGTCCCTTGGTCTTGCTCTTAACTCTACTTTTGTCTCTGACTCTTTATTCAATCTACGCCGCCCCTCAAGAGAAACCCGTTTGCCCTTGCCACGCTAGACGTGACAACCCTTAATAATTTCTTACCTATTACCCCCCTGCTTATTCTTTGCAGTCAGAATAATTCTTTTATAAGGTAAAGTAAGTTAAATCATTTCACTCCTCTGCTCTATACCCTTCAGTGATTTCCTCACTCAGAATAAAAGGCAACGTCCTGGCCATTGGCTAAAAGACCCCAACCCAGTGGCCCTTATTGCTTCTTTAACTTCATCTCATCATCTTGTACTACTCGCCTCCTCACTTTCTTCATATTAGTCACACTGCCTAGGTTTTCTTTGCATATTCTAGGTGTATTAGTTCACTATTGCTGCTGTAACAAGCAAATTTGAAACAAATTTGGGGATTTAAAACAACACAAATTTATTGTCTTACAGTTTTGGGGGTTGGAAGTCCAAATGAGTTAGCAGGGCTATATTCCTTCTGGACTCTCTAGGAGAAAATCTGTTTCCTTGCCTTTCCTAGCTCTAGAAGCTGCCTGCATTCCTTCTTAACTCATAGCCTATTCCTCTATATTTATAGCCAGAGTGTAGCATCTTTAAATAGCTCACCCCTCTCTCTCCCTCTCTTACTCTCTCCCTTTCCCCCCTCTCCTTCACTCACCTGTCCTTCTATTATCACATCTTCGCTGACTCTAACCCCCCTGCTTCCCTCTTATAAGGATTGTTGTGATTACATTGGGCCAACCCAGGTAATCCAGGAAAATCTCCTCATCTCAAAGAGAATGGACTTCAGCTACAGCATAATATTTTTCTTTTTAAATTAGTTTTTCCATTCATTTTAAAGCAGAAAGACATGAAGCAAATAAGGTAAACTAATTTCTGTTTATCTTGCTGGTGATACATAGGTGTTTATTATTCTTGTACTTACATGTTCCAACTGTTTCATAATTGAATTAGAAAAAATTAAGAAAAAAAGGGAATTGGAAGCTCTGTGTGTACATGTGTGTCAGTCTTTGTTGTCCAGTATCCTGGTGGGCTGTATTGTGGGTCCACAATGCCTTTCACAGCAGACCCTGATACCAGTAGATACAGCCTCTCTCAGAGTATATTTGTTGGCACCAAAGGAGACACTCCTCCTTCTTGCTGGTGTGCTGGTGGTGATGAGCAGTCTGGTGCTGGTGCTCTTTTATAGCTCCTGACAGGTCTGACTGCCTCCACCATCATCCCTTTTATCTTTTCTCCAGGTGGCATCCAGAATAATCCTTTAAAGTGGACTTCAGATATGCTCAGACCACTCCAGTGACTTCTCATCTATCTCAGAATCCAATCTCAGGTTCTCATCATAATCTTCAAACTCTACAGAATCTTGTCCCCATCAGCTTCTCCTGCCTCATTCTTATTTTTCCCTGGATCACTGTATGTCTGGCACCCACTGGCTTTCCTGCTGTTCCTTGAGTAAGCCTTGCACGCTCCTGTCTTACAGACTTTGTACTTGGTGTCTGGAACTCTTGTCCCCACATCCTGGTGGGGCCCTCACTTCATTCAAGTCTCTGCTTTTGTGGCAGCTCCTCTGAGATCCTACCCTGATCACCTCTCCAAAGTAGAGTCCTGCCACTCTATCTCATTATCCTACTTCAGTTTTCTTTGAGCATCACCTGCACTTTTTTAGAAAGATTTTATTGGGGATTTTATTGGGGAATTGGGGGACGGAACAGCATTGGGGTATCAGGGAAAGGGAACAGACAAGTTGTTGTTGTTTTGTTCTTCAATCTAGTTGTGGAGGATGTTGCTTCACTGGCCCAAGTTGGCACCATCATTTCGCTTTTCCCGGGTGAGGCAGATCAGTCGTCGGTCTCCGGACGGCTGCTCACCGCGGCTGCTGGCCGCTCACACTGGCTACTGGCTACACACGGTAGCCCATGGCAGCCCACTGCAGCAGGGGGCTGCAGCCTACGCCGTCACCAGCGACCCACGGTAGCCCAGCTCCAGGTCAAGCTGTTGTTCAGCATCTTAGCTGTAGAGGGCAGTGTCACTGGCCCTCATATGTGGAATCCGAACTGGGGCCCTCTGGTATCCCAAGCCAGTTCTTAACCAACGCGCCACTCGGCCGGCCCTCACCTGCACTTTTAATATATATATATTTCTTAATATATTTGTTTATTGCCTGTATTTTCTGCTCGAATGCCAGTTCTATGAGATCAGGGACTTTGCCTATGTGGTTCACTGTTGAATTCCCTAAAAAAGTATCTCATATAAAGTTGTACTCAATAAATAGTTATTGAATAAATGATTGATAGCAGGGAAGAGGAAAGTGTCAGAGGGCTACGTGGCTGGGTACTTTCTCTTTCTGCTTTTAACACCATCCCTTCTTGCTTCATTTGGTGCCTCTTGTCTTGTGCATACAGTACAGGGTGTTACATCTCTGGAGACTAACTGGGGGCTAGACGAGGGAGGTTTCTTGGCTGCTTAGGGTGGGGAAGGATACCCATACATGTAGACCAAGTCACTCTCTTCACACACTTCTGTTCTCAGTTTATACCTCCCCTAGCCCCACCCTCCTTGTCATTCCAGGCCCTCCTATGATCTGTGGGGCAAATTGACTCACTCTAGGACCTCTGTATTTGCCCACCTCTGTGGTACTTTTCTAAGCTCCATCTTCTTTCCATTCTGGAAAAATCCACAGAAATATTACATCCATAATTGGTCTCCTCTACCATTTTCTTTGACTTTGTGGGTTTGTACCTTTTTTATTCTTTATTATTATTTCAACAGGACTTTTGAGGGGGAGTAATAAACACAAGAGCCTAATCTACCATGGTTAACTGAAGCTCAAGACAGTTCCTGTCCCACACACTACTTTTTAAAGTATGTGACAGGTTAAATTTGATAATTGAAGCAACAAATATGGCAATGGCAATATAAATGATAAATCTAGCATAATAATAAAATAACTATTACTAATGTTGGTATTATTGGACACATAATTGTGTTGAGCTTAAAGATTGTTAATGACCTTTTTTTTTAGTCTATTGCGCCCATGAAGCACAGATAAATGTCTTTGTTATTGGACCACTCTTAATTTCTAGTTGTGTCTGATAATAGAGATACTGGCTTAGTCTCTTGTTGGTTCATTTTATGAAGTGGGTAGAAAGAAATTAGCAGTTTTATTTTAATTTGTAAGGTTTATTTTTGGTACAGAAAACTTCAGTGGAAAATACAGAGAATTCTGATATATGCCCTCACCACTCTTACCCTTGGTTTCCTTTATTATTATCTTGCACTAGTGTGATAAAGGTTGATGGAGATTCAGATATGGTAGCTGCCTGCGTCTGCATGCCAGGAGGGGTGAGGGCTCAACAAAGAAGCAATGGCTTCTTCCATCTCTTATATCTGGGAGAAAGCTGCCCCTCCAGCCCTCGCCCTGAAGCCAGACAATTCAGACCCCCTCCCCTCCGCCCCCATATGTACCTGGCACCTTTCAAGCTGCTGCTCCAGCATTGTAGCTCAGAGTGAGTGAGTCTGTCCATGAATAAGTCAGTGTGTGGGCCCTTTAAGAGGAACACTTGGGACTGAAGCCACCTTAGTCTCATTCAGTCACAATCTCTACTGGTTTTCACAGCCACAAGTTATGGGGAGTTCTCTCCCTGACACTGAAACCCTGGGCTGGGGAGGCTGGTGTGAGGCTGAGACCCCTCACTCCTCAGGGGTGGGTGAGCCTCTGCAGCTGAGATATTCCTCCCAATTTTTTTTTTTAAGCTGAGCCATCCTGCTACCTGTTGGCAGCTCAGCAGCTGCTCAGCTCGGGCTGGACTCAAACCGCTGTTGCTCAGAGCTCAAACTCTTGAACGAGCTCTTAACCAACTGAGCCACTCGGCTGGCCCTCTTCCTCCCAATTTTTAATGATCACACGTGGGTGTGAGACCAGCTCGTTTGGCATCTCCACTCTGCCTACCAGTGTTGAGTTGGCTTCCTCTGTACATCCTTAGTTGTAGGACTTCTGTTCAGCTAGACTTCAGGGGATTTTCAATGATGGTTGTTCTGTAGTTTACTTGTAATTTTTATATAGTCCTGAGAGGAGGTAAGCACAGTGTTTATCTACTCTACCATTTTGACCAGATTCACTCCCACAACCTTGATGAGCAAATCTTGGTTATTACCTAAAGTCCATTGTTTACATCAGGGTTCAATCGTGGTGTTACACATTCTATAAGTTTTGGCAAATGTATAATGACATGTATCAACCATTACAGTATGATACAGAATAGTTTTATAGCTCTAAAAATCTTCTATGCTCCACCTAATCATCACTCTCTCACCTGAATCCCTGATATTTTTACTGTCTCCATAGTTTTGTTTTTCTTTCAGTTAGCAATATGCATATCGGGCTCCTCCATGCCTTTTAATGTTGTGACAACTCTTTTT
This sequence comes from Hipposideros armiger, assembly GCF_001890085.2. Lineage (NCBI taxonomy): Eukaryota > Metazoa > Chordata > Mammalia > Chiroptera > Hipposideridae > Hipposideros > Hipposideros armiger. The sequence continues at coordinate 653,384 of NW_017731872.1, forward strand.
TATTGCTGAATAATATTCCATTGTCTTCATGTACCACAGTTTATGTATCTATTTACCTACTGAAGGACATCTTGGTTTCTTCCAAGTTTTGGTGATTATGAATAAAGCTGTTATAAACATTTGTGTGCATTGGATAAATACTAGAGAGCATGATTGCTGGATTATGTAGTAAAGCAGTTTTATTTTCAAAATTATTTATGAAAGTTTCATTTAGCTACCATTTTGTATACTTGTCCTTACCTTATTGTTTTTAGGTAATGCCTCCTTAATTTTATTACATTTTACCTTAAAATTAAGAAAAGACATAAAATGGTTATTTAAAAAAATTACTCTAATTATATTTTTATATTCTTATACATTATTTGAGAGTCAACTTAGGTGATTAGAACTTGAGTGTAAGACTCAGACAATTTAGATAGATTAACCTATAGCATTTACAAAAATAAAATTATTTTCTTTTAAATTTATCATGGTCTCATGACTTTTTAACATGCTCCAGTTGACTATAATGGGTAATTTTTTTTTGATACTCAAAACATCACAGTCTGGCCAGTGAGAGGTCTTTGTTTTATTCAGCAGTACCTCAAACATTTTAGAAAACATTCTCTGGCAAGTACAACTGACATGGGCCCATCTTAATTGTCCCCATCCTCAACATGGTCTCAGTAACTTTCCCAGAATTTCTAACCCTTATTTGTGGGGAAGAGTAATAATGACCAAGATCTAGGTTTTGGGATTCTCTATAAGTATAGGCTGTGAGTATTAAGGGAGCTAGGGGACTGACCATTGTTCCTGTTAGTGACAGAATTGGAATCCCTTTAAAGTGCGTGAGTTTATATTGATGTTTCTCTGACTCCAATTTTACTATGTCATTCTTTATTTTGCTCTAATGCAAACATATTTTAAAAATTAAATTTTATCCTTCTTGACACACATAGATTTTTAAAAACTGCCTCTTCCAAAATAAATTTAGTGTGTGTCAGTTAAGCATCTTTGATTACCTTCCTAGAAGGTGCCTTTTTCCAAGCCAATAGCCATTTCTAAGACCTTGAGACCTTCAAAGTCAATTTAAAAGCTGAGCTAATTACAACACATTTACACAAATCACACAGCTTCAAGTCATAGCTCATAGGCAGGAGGTAAAAGCAGAAGGTTTAACTGACACATACTAAAACAAAATTACTCATAGTCAACAGTGATAATATTCAACCAGAGTGACCATTAAACTGAAATTTTCCTGTAATTGGCCTCTCTTTTGTGGTCTATGGGAAGACTTCAATATCTGAAATGTAAAGCTTTTTTTTAGCTTCTCTCTTCCTCCTCCTTCTTAATTGAGGACTCTTGGTTATTTTATGTTGTAGGCAAACCCCTAGTTGCAGAATCCTTGGCTTCACTGGGGGGTGGGGGGGCTGATCTGACACCCATACCTGCGATTCCTTCTGTGTTTAATCTTTCATGTAGCATGTAGGCCGTGTGTCTCCACTTTGGCCATTTACCTCACTCCCAAGCCTGTGCTTGTGAGCCAATGTGTTACTTGCATTTTTAATCTGATTCTACATCTAGAGCAACAGATCCTCAGGACTGTGTGAGGGATATCCACTGTGCTGAATTTTCTAGAAACCCCTAGAATTCCTGGGCAGCCAGATGTCAATGCCTCCATTAGGCTGTCCTGGTATCTGGGGAACATTGTCCTCCTTACTTTTATATACCTTTCCAAATATCATCACGCTGCCTCTGCCATTAAGTTGCAGTGGACACAAAGTATTTTGAATTTGCTTATATCAGAATAGCCCTGCTCCCAGATTTTAAGAAAGAAAAGCTTTGCTTTATTAAAGGACACAGTTGTATCATTCGGCCAGCCAGTTGCCAGTGGGGACATCAGGATCAGCTTCTTGGAGCCCCTCTCTTCCTACTCTGAGTGCAGCAGCCTGCAGGTCATATGCTCACCAAGTGTGAAAAGTGCCTGTGGTTATGCTCTCTGTCTTTTGCTGCCAGCTGCTGCTTGACACAGGGCAGAGAAGCTGCTAGCCAAAGGCCGGGGCATCACTCCTCTGTGTGACTCCTCCGCTAGCAATGGATTCTCATATTCCTGTTTCTGAAGATAAAGATCTCAGAGTGGTCAGTACATTCATCTTCTGGCATCCATATAGCTTATATTTCCTACATAGTGCCCAGTGTTTAAACATGAACTCCTGGCCTTCTCCTCCAAGCTTGTTCTCTCCTAGTGACCCTTGGTATGAAATGGTATCATCTTCCATCTGGCTGTGCAAATCAGAGACCTGGAGGGCATCTTGATGCCCCCTGCAGCCCATCTCCACAGTGTGTTGGCCTTTTTCCCTGGAAAGTGCTCAAATATTCCTCCTGTTCCACTTCAACTGCACTCTCTTGGCCACGTCTCCATGATCTCGCACCTGGCCCCACATGACAAACTTTCTATAGACCTTCTCTCAGCCATTCCTTTCTCAGTGGTTACTGTGAAGCCCCATGTGTTGGAATGGTGTAAGTTTCCCAGGCCACAGCAGTAAACTCATGGCACAGATTTTGTAGAGTGTATAGACTGACAACAAACAAATGCTTCTGTGTCAGGTGGGGATGGTACTGTGTGAAGAATAAAACAGAAGAGGGGTGATGCAAGACAGTAGCATGTTGGATCCTTTTTGATCTCAGTTGGCAGGGGGACCAAGGTAACATTTCAACAGAGAACTGGGACAGGGAAGGAGTCAGCCAGCTAAGCTCTAGTATGAGAGAGTATTGGAGGCTGGATAGCAGATGCAGGACACAGGGTAGGAGCAAGCTTAGCTGGCTCAGGAATTGGAGGATGCCAGTGTAAACATAAAAATAAAAAAACCAAGTGACTGGCAACAGGCATGTATAGACCAAAAAAAAAAAAAGAGTAGCTGTTCAGGAAGCACTGATTCAGGCAGAAACCTAAATCGTGTTCCAATTAGGAGACAAAGGCTAGGGGTATTTATGAGAAAGGGAAGGGCAACAATTTCATCAACAGAGGGAAAGCATTTTTGTTGGTGTAGATAAGCTAACTTAATGACACTAATTCTAAGCAATGATTTTAATTTTCAGTCCTGGTAGTCATCAGTCCAGTAGTCATAATATCTTTCTTGTTATCCTTGCAAACAGTTCTCTGGGACATAATGCTGCTTTAAGCCCAACCCAAAGGGTATTTTGCCCTGTTTTAACTTTCCAAGCATTTGAGGTATAAGACCTGAAAGGAAGTTCCTCTGGGATGGCAGCTCTGACAAAATTTTAAAGTGGCTCCATGTATATTATTTTTTACACCACTGTGTGCCAGGAGCACAGAAACGGAGAGGAGAATATAGGAGGTAAGGCCAGAAGGATAGGGAAGGGGCTCTGTAGACCCGGGAAAGGACTTTGGATGGGATTCTAAGCGAGATGGGAGGTACTGGGGGTGTTGGAGTATAGTCTCGTTGAGTCTTCAATGTACCATTCAGGTTGCTTGTGAGAATAGACCATATAGGGATGATGAAAGCAGGGAAGTTAGGGGGCTATTGCATTTTCCCAGGTGGGAAAGGCTGGTGGCTTGTACTGTATTAGAAAGGTGGCAGGGGTGGTGAGAAGCAATTGTATCCTGGATGTATCCACCTGAGCTTCCATCCAAACTAAGTTAATAATCCAGACAGGGTAAACTTTTAAAACTTTAAAAAATAAAAACTTAATCATGCCCTATCACTCCCTCATTTAAAATGGGCAGGAGATTTCATGAGGATACCCAGCCATACCCCACCCACAGGCAGCCACAATCAACTCTAGCCCTGTTGCCTGGGTATGTGGGGCTGTATAGCTAGGTCTTTCCATTTTTTAGGAGAAGTGAAAATTTGAAATTGTTATGTGAAATCTTCCACTTTATACCCTTTAAAGTAATGGAGTTCAAATGAGACACGACATTGAGAGTTTGACCTCTGCTCATAGGAAGCAGCTGCAGTTTGCTGAATGGAAAAAGTGATAGAATGAATGGGTATAAAAAGATAAAATATTCCTGAAGCTTAGGTAATTTTAATTTTACTATTGATCTTCACACTTTTTCCTCTTGACACAGCTGAGCAAAAGTATATAACAGTGGTAGTTGTGAAGGTACAGGATAATAGGGAGGGAGTTGTAGGGCAAATCCCCAGGGGAAATGGGGATGCTTCAAATTCTCTGCTGTGGGTGGTCTTAAAGGGGGCTATGACAACAACATCATGGCACTGTGTTGTAATCATGGGCACTGTCTGTGTCTCCTCTAGGAGGTAAGGATGAGGACAGGAAGGGCAAATATCTCTGAAGGAGTATTGGACTTGCAGCTTTGACTTTGAAATGATGCTGTCCAGAAGATGCCCTAGTGTCCAGCCACAATGAAGAGTTAGCCATTTTGCTCATTATGAGTGACCAATAGTAAAGCGTTCACAGTGTTTTCACAAGCAATTTAAAACTATTTTATCAGTTTCAACTACATTTTCATTTAATAACATTATACTACACATGTACGGGGACAAATGATATCCCAGTTTTAGAGAGGCTAGAGTGGGTGGCCACCATCCATAGCCAATTTCGAGATGTGGAGATATGGCAGTAAGACACAAGCTTGGGAATCAGACCCCTGGATATAGTGGTTGTATGATTTGGGCATATCATTTAATACAAGTGAGACCGAAGGTTTGCTTTTAAGGATGAAATAAAAATGCAGCTTCTCAGCAGGGTGCCTGTGTGTTTGTATGTACTCAATAAATGGTAGCAGGCATACAATTATTTTCACATGATTGGCCTATTTACAACAAAGACTATTACCAGAATTCTCAACTTCTACTTTGATTTCCCACTGATACTTTAATATGCTATAAACAATACATTGTTGGCAATCAAAATATCAACTGCTCAGCCTACAATTCACCCTTTTTTTTGAATTTTTGTAGGACTATGAAGAGTTTTAGGACTGGTTGTTGAATATTTGTAGGACTATGAAGAGTTTTAGGACTGGTTGTGAATGGCCGCTGCTCACATAGTGTGATTACAGGACCATGAGGAGGTTTGTCCAAGAACACCTTTCCAATAAGCTTACTGGTGATGCCTAAAAGGTCAGAATGGCAGCGGGGGGGGGGGGGGAGAGGAGTGTATTAATCCATTTAACTTAGTTTCATGTTAATTAATCTCTTTGGATTAAATTTTATAGCTATCTAGTGTGAATGATCTTATTAGGACTTTTTCTAAAAAGGGAAGGGATACACTTGAAACTAATAAAAAATATTTAAAAAACAAACAGGGATAGGGAAAATGGGTGAGGTGTGTAGGAAAAGTGAGGTTGATTGAGATGTTAGGATGGTCAATGCAAACTTTGCTGACCATTCATCCTGGGTAGTCTGGTATGAGAAATTCCTTGCTCACAGGCCTCTGAATTTAAATCTGGAAATGTCTAGCCTATATCTGCAGGCATATAATGTACCGCTGAGAGGTTCAGTCTCTGAGCTAGCTAGATCTTATTTATATGTTGTGGTTTTGTTTTCAGGTTAAAGTTACCACTTACCACTATCTCTATAAGAATGTAGATTGGTATAATCTTTCTGGAAAACAATTTGGTAATACATTCAAAGACCCTGAAGTATTCTTTCACACATATTTCAACTTCTAGGAATCTCTTCTAAGGAAATAATCAGAAATTCTGAAAAAGATATAAAAAATGTTCATGTTGGTGTATATTATTTATAAACATACACACAAAAAAGAAAAAAGAAAGAGAAAATAACATGATGTCTAACAGTAGGGAAACATTTAAACAAATTATGGTACATTCATGAGTAGTGTCCAGCATTTTAAAATATGTCATAAAGAATTCTTGATAACTTGAGGAAATGTTTATACTATGACAAGTGAAACAAAAGAGATTGCAAAGCAGCATGCAGTGTCATCTATGTTGAGAGGGCTGTTATTGAAGGCACTGGGCTTGGTGCTGAGTCCATACCCAGGATGGGCACATGGGGTCGCCAAGATTGAAATACAACTGACATGACTGGAGTGAACATTTCCTGCTCTTGCCTAACTTTTGCCTTCATTTGGTCATAGAAACCGTCTTTCCTCCTAGGAGCCCATTATATAAGAGTAAGCACAGGACTCAGCCCTGATTAATGAGAGCACCCCTTCTTCCTGCTTTGGTGATTGGATCTTGGGTGAACATGTGGTCAGACCAGGTCAGAGTTTTCCCAGGACCTTAGGAAAAGTATACTCTTTGATTGAGGGTGATAAACTGCTGGCAGAATGGGAGGCTAGAGCAACTGGGGGCCATGAGTGCTCTATGGAGAGGCCCTGACTGAGAATCAGACTCAATTGAGGTAGCATGGCATAGAGAAGAGACAGACAGGTAGAAATGTGACACTTTGGTTAAAGACATGGCTTTAGACCTGCCTAAAGCTGTATCCAACCCTTGAAATTCACAGGTAAGGTAAGCCAAGAAATTCCCTTTTCAACATTGGTTTGAATTGTATCTTATCACTGGACAAAGTCCTTGGGACTTTGGGATTTTAGATGCTTAGTTGTGGGCTATTTGTGATTGGCTGCTAAAATGAACAAACACAGTATCAGCCTGCACTAATGAAAATTCCATGTCTAAGAAGGTGACCAACCTGCTAATTAGTGAAAACCATGCATGACATTGTGCTGGGTTTGGGGCACCAGTCTCTAAGGTGGGGACTGGTCAGCCAGAATCTTTAGAAAAGAGTGGTCAGAATGATGAGGGGATTCGAGGTCACAGCACATGAAAAATGTTTGGATGAACCATGGCCGTCCAGTTTGCAGAAGGAAGGTGTAATAGAAAAGCTGCTGTTAGATAGGATTCACGTGGAAGAGGACAGCAGGCTGCTCTGCACACATGGGAGAGCTGAGCTGGGTGATGGAAAGCAGCCTGCTATGACCCAGATCTCAGCTCACTGCAAGACCCAGTTTTCCAAAACTCAGTATAGTCCACAGGCGCTGCCCAGGAAGGCAGTGAGTGTGAGGAGTTGGAAAATCATTTGGCAAGAATGCAGTAGAGAGATTTTCTGAGACCAGTTTAACCTTCAGGGCACTGCCCCAGAATATTCTAAAATTCTACAGAAATGTTGAGCTATGTGCTCTCACTTTAATTGAGATTAGTTGACTGATAGAAAACAAGTTGCCTGCTTAACAATTTTGGCCTAATCAAGGGTTGGCCTTGATTCTAAATGTTTTTTTTTTTTAAGCTGAGCCATCCTGCCACCTGGTGGCAGCTCAGTTCGGGCCGGGAATTGAACCGGTGACCCTGTTGCTCAGAGTTCACACTCTTGAGCAAGCTCTTAACCAACTGAGCCACTCAGCTGCCCCCCCCTTTTTTTGTTCCTTCGGTGGCCAAGTAAATTGAAGGCAGGGTCTTGCCCAAAACGTTGAAATTAAATAATAATGAGTTGGAGTTTCTACCATTCCTCACAACCCTTGTTCTTTCAAATCACGCTTGGTGTTTGGGCTTTCCTGTGTTTTTGGAGGGTGAAAATTTTATGACTATGGTGAGGTGGGACCGACCAGAGATTTCATCTGGAAAGGCAGGATGAAGCTAGTGGGGACTGTGGCAGACTTAAAACATCCTCTATTTTAAAATTGGGAATCCTCTTTCCTGCGCCGACTGCCAGATACTCCCGTGGGAAATTTGAGCCCAGTTAGGGTGCAGAATTTGTCTGATTCACAGCTGCGTTCCCGGGCCTTGCTCAGAGCCTGGTACATAGTAGGACCTCAACAAGTATTTGGTGAATGAAAGCAGGAAAGGTCCGAAGGGGCCTTTGAGATCATCTAGTCTGTATGTCTCATCTTCTAGATGAGATGTTGTAGCTCAGAGAGATAAAGTGACTTGCCCACTTTTGCATACCTAGCTAACAGCAGAGCTGGGTTTCCTGATATTCAGTTTTCTCCTTTTCACTACAAGTCTTAAATGGAATGGTGCAATTTTTAAGTATTGCTTCCTGCATCAGCCATCTGCTTCTCAGTATGTCTGAATCTGGCTCCAGCCATTAAAGGCAGAAATGTTCTGGGCTCTGGGAGTCAGCAGCAGCCATCAGGAGTCTGTTTAGTGTCTTTAGAGCCTGGCATCATGTGGGCTACATACTTAGGTCCTTAAACCGTCTCTCTCTTTCCTTTGAGACATGATTATTGGCGGTGGGGCAGGGGTAGTGGGGCATACAATCTAAATAAACCAGGCAGGAGAGGGAAAAGTTTTCCTGGGCAGAGGAGACTGAGATAGCTGTGGGCCAGGAGCAGGGACCAAACCCTACTTCCTGGAAGAACCTGCAGGGAGGTGGCAGATCCCAGAAAAAGACAAAACAAATAGAATCACAGGCAGCCACAAGAAGGACTTCTGTACCCAAGGCGCAGGCAGTGGTAAGGCGCTGCATCTCAGGTGGTCACATGGATGGTGACAATAGATATCACAACAGAAACATGTGTTGCATTTGCCCCGGCATTTCTAAAAACCCCAGAATAGTACCAAAATTTGGGGAGAGGTTATACCCAAGGAATAAGGTTAAGTTTCCCACCAGCTCTGCAAAATGGAAGCTTAGGGTCAGAAATTACACTGAATTATAGGAAATATAAGTATAATTATTGCACATTTGGGTGTGGATTGGAATTCATACTCCTTACACAATAAAAAGGATGGGATGGCATTTCAGGGAAAACATACTAAAGATGGTACATAGATGTGTATATTCAGAAGGGGTGTGATCTTGTGGTCTCGCTAGTGGAGTTTCTTGCCTTCGATTTGTTAAAAAAAAAAAGCAACATCTGTGATGCACAATAAAATGAGGTATACCTGTATTCGTGTGGCACTTTATACTTCAAATATTTAATTTAGCCAATGCTATCTGACAGCCAACTTATAATTCAAATGAAATTAAACAGAATATGTGGTCCTTGAGTCTTGTGGCCTGAACTGAACCAAGCAGAGTACTCCCTGAGGGTGAAGTCCAGAATCCAAGACCTAAAGTCTTGCTGTGTGTCCCCAACTCTCCAAGCAAAACAGTTTTAAAGGACATTAAGGGCAGCTTCCAAAGGGGTATTGCCTTATTGATGGAAACATGCTGTCGGGTACAGACTCTTGTCTTCATGCCTGTGAGAGCACGTCTTAGGGACGTGTAAACCTCAGGTCTTTTTCAGCACCACCTAGTCATTCATTCAAGAGAAATGAGTTGAGGCCATCTGTGTGGCAGAAGAAAGACTTGTGAGGTTTTTGAGGTGGGGTAGTACAGTGGGCATAGTTCCTTTCTGCTGTTCCCCCACCTGTGAAAGGCAGCTCTACTGCTGAGTGACCTACTTTGCAAAAGGCCTCCTACATCCAATGAATTCCCCCTTTCAAAACTCTTCCATTTTAATGTGTAACATTGTGTATTAATTTTAGGTGTACAACTAAAGAATTTATATATATGTATACACTCCTGCCACACCCCGATCAAAATATAGCACATTTTCCACCCACCTCACTCCCTGTCCTAAAGGTTCTCTTTTGTCTCTTTCTGTCTGGTACCATCCAGAGTTAACCACTGTTCTAATTTCTATCACCATCAATTAGCTTCTTCTGTTTTGAAACTTCACATAAGTAAAATCATACATTATTATTTTTTTGCACTTATCTTCTGTCACTCAAATAAGCGCCTGTGACATTTATCCATGTTTTGTGTGCTTGTAGTTTTAAATTTTTTAAACTGCTGTGTAGTCTTCCATTATATGAGTGTGCCACTATTTATTTATTCTTTACCCATGGATGGACATTTGGGTTGTTTCTGGGTTTTTATTTTTAACACTAATGAATGAACTGGTATGGAGATGCTTGTACTTACCTTTTGGCCAACATCTGCACTCATTTCTCCTAACCTCCTGGGAATGGAATTGCTGGGTATGCAAGTTCTAGCTTTTCCACATCCTTGTGAACATTTAGAATTGTCAGTCTTTTTAATTTTCACTATTCCAGTGGATGTGCTATTTCATTATGGTTTTTACTTACATTTCTCTAATGAGCTGAGTAACTTTTCATATGCTTATTGGCTATTTAATATTTTCTTTTGTAAAGTACCTTTAAAGTAGTTTGACCATTTTTTATGGAACACCTTTCTTTAAAGCAAGCTAGACTGAGGGGGTATGTTCTCTACAAAAAACCAATCTCTAGCTAAGATGGGGTGATACACAGGTATATGATTCTGTATCAGTCAGGTTTCTATCAGAAAAGCAGAACCTTTGCAGGTGACACAGAACCAGGATTCATTATAGGCAACAGGAAGAAACTTCTGGAAGACCACTGAGTCTAGGTCTGGCAGGCCTGACAGGTAGGAGGAAAACAGGCCTTGAAGTTAAGGAGAGCAAGGACAGATGCAGACCGAGGGACAACCTGGAGCCCACGAAGACAAAGAAACTGTCTGTCTCTTTTTCCCTTCAACTTTGATGATGCAGGCAACCTGTGGAAGAAGCCGGCACCCGTTGTCACAGGACTGCACATGCCCCCACCTGACCTGGAACAAAGGGACAAGGGGAGGGCAGGTCAGGGATGTATGCTGGCTTCACTGTTCCTGGCACCCCATGCTACCCTGCAGCAGACCAATCACTTTTTGACTTCCTCTTTCCACATCGCACACAACTTTCTCTTGTGGCACCTTTAACCTGAAACCCCACAGGAAGGGAATTCTGGGAAGCACAGATTCAGCGTGGCTAAGTTGACGTGGTACAAAGTCACTAGAGAGCTTGTCCCTGCTGGTAAGGAAGAGAAAAGGACTAAAGGAAGCTAATATTTATTGAGTATATTTTGGAGCAGGTTCTGTCCTAAATACTTAACCTATTGATAATTTAGGGAGCTGGCTAGACAGTGTGTCAGGAAGCAGTGGAGTAGGGTGAGGCTGACGTGGCCACTTTACGTCCAGCTGCTGGTCATTGCAGCCGGGAGAGAAGCCCCAAATTTCAAGGTGAGACTCATTAAGCCCTGAGATGCTCTGCCAAGGTGTGGGTTAACTCGGGGTCCACCGGACACCAGAAGAGGCAGAAGCTGTGAACTGCTGTGGCCTTAACAGACTACAGAGATTTATTATAATATTTGTAAATGACTTGAAAATAATGTGTCATTGTTCAAGAATTGTTCCATCATTTTTGTTGACTGATGTATAGATACCATACATAAATGTGCCTGGACAGATAATCTTTGAGGCAATCCTTTACATTTTTTTTTGCTGTATTTTTCCTTTTCCTTTACCCCCTCCTCTTAAAGGAGAGAGCAGATAACTGTGGTTTTGTTTTGTCCAAGGAGAATATTGCAGCAAGGCTGAAAGCAGAAGTTGCCTGATAAAAACATTTTCCTTTCTGTCTCTTGTGATTTGAAGTCTAAACCCATAGAAGGAGCGTGGTTTGTGGATCCCAGAGAGGGTATATGTGTGTAGATGGGGACATGGCCAACCTCACAACAGACTCTGTGATGTAGGAATTATTATCTCCAGTTTACAGATTGAACACTGAGACAGTCTGATGATGCACAGTAATGTGAGGAAACGTGCCCATGACATCTTTGAGGCATATGGGACAGATCCCTTTCTCCTGAGCTTAGCTCATCCATGGATTCTAGTCCTATGTATTTATCTAGACTTGGACTCTCACTTCTCCAGCAGAACCATGCAATGCCAGCTTCTCTTTCTCACATCCTTCTCTCCATTTCTTATTTAAATTAAAAGGTACAAAGAATAGGAAGGATCATTTTGGATAGCTTAAGTTTCATCTACATATTATGCACATGATCCAAACACAAGAATTATATTTTCTGATTCACATTCACCTTGTGGTCTGTTGGGGTGGTCAGGATTTTTTTTTCAACCTTTGCTTATAGTTGCCCTTTCTATTTTTGTCTCCTTAGATGATTGACCTTCATCTATGAACTAAGCATGGTCAGGATATAACTGACTCTAGGTAAATTGCAATAGATTCATACTGAGAAAGAATTTTTCTCGTGTCCTACTCCTTGAAACCAATTTCAGTTGATTTCCACTGAATTCAATGATATTTTTTTACTTGTCTATTCCAATATTAGACTCCACTCATTCCCCAAATATCCCTTGAGCCCTTAGTGAGTGTCAGGCACAATTCTGTGTGCTGGGGATACACATTCTCCACTGTTCTCAGCAAAACAAGGTCCTGCTCTTCTGGGCTTAAGCCTGGGCCCTTGGAGTGAATGTGATAGATTATGAACAGGGTCAAGCTGACATATAATTGGGTTAAATCTACAGAAAGCAAACATATAACTAAATGCTTCCAACTCTCCCATTGCTGTAAGGAGTGTGTGTGTGTGTGTGTGTGTGTGTGTTTCTGTGTGTATATGTTTGGAGTGGTATGGAAGGGAACAGGTGAAGTGGAAAACAAATACAGGGAGGACAGAGTGGAAATGCAGGGAGAGGTTCCTTCCATAGCTATTTTCTAAAACTAGAAATGGAGATGTGTAGTTTCTTGTTATAAATTAGGGAAGACAACAAGAAGAGGAAATGCAAGGTTAATTAAGATTCATCATAAGTGTTAAAATTGAGGTTAAGGTTTTAAAATTCAGTTCTCAATTTAAAAGAGTTAAATTATATACAAGGAAATTATGCACAAATGAAATAGAACAAATTGTTTTGTGGTCTTGGAAAAACCATTTTCTTCTTCACTGTCCCTGGGCAGTTTGTGGTTTAGAATGAAAAAGCGACTTCTCTTTTGACTCCAAGAGGATAAGAACACAGTTTCTCCAACCCCATAGCATGTGAGCTGCTATTAGTGAGGCATGCGTTTGTGTACATTAATTATAAACGTGTGTACATTAATTATAAACTAAGTATATGCTTGTCAGATTCAGATAACCTGTAGTAAGCACTTTCACCTCACTGCTCATTTAAAAAAGTTTAAAAACAGATTCAAAGCTGTTCCTCTGGTCTAAATGCTCCTCTGTTAGCCTGGGACCTGGGCATTATCCACTGTGCAGGCAGTGCCTGGCATAGAGCAGATGCTGTCAGTTTTTGGGCTGAGCTGAATGAACTGGATGTCAAAGCTGCTGTAGGTAGGTGGCAGTATGGTTCAACTCCCTGTTTTATGTGCAACCAGTTAGGAATTTTGCACCCTTCTCTTTGTGGTCTGGGGACAAGTTACTGAATCTTTCATCACCTCAACTTTCTTACCTGTAAAATGGGAAAGTGATAGCTGTGACAGTTATTGTGAGGATTAAATAAAACAACTTATGCACCTAGTACAGGGCTTGGTGCATTGCTATCAATAAGTGGTAGTTATTATTTTATCACATAGGAGCACTGACCACCAAATTCTATGTAACAATTACTATGATAGTTGAGGAGAGCTGAAGGCTCTATAAAGAAAGCTGAATTAAGTAAACATTTCACCAACTAAAAAGTTACTGACAAATTTATCATAGATTTCAAAAGATTCCTTTCTCTGACATTCTGAAAGTATGAGCTGGTCAACTTTTGGGGGCACAGGTTGAAAACTGTTACCCCTCTAATAAGCGGCACCTCTGTTAGACTCTGCCTGCAACCCTAATTTAGTATATTTTGGCAGAGGGGAATTGTCTAATTTTCATGACTGTAATAAAATTGGGTTAAATGTCCCTATGCTATAGCAGTAACCAAACCCCTATCAAACATTGTTAGGCTGCCAGATATCAATGCTAGCTAGTCCTTCTGGAGGACAAAATGCATGCTCTCTGCCTTCGGAGGAAGAGAGATGTGTTAATAGGTTCTTCAAAGAGAAACAGTCCTAACGGGAAGAATCCATCTGACCTTCCAGGATAGAGCCACTGCCCTAATAAAGGGCGGCGATCCTCCAAAGTGTGTGACCTCGTGGGGTCTGGAGGAACCCTGCGGGGCTGGCTCACTGAGGATTCACCCGCCCCACTAAGTGTCCTGCAGCCTTATTATGCATATCTGGGCTGTTGCCCGAAGGCCCGCTGCGCGTTGGGCGCACGCAGCCCGCTAGGTATCCGGTGCAATGAACACGCAGGCCGGCTCTCCGGAGACAGTCCCTAGCCCGCGTCGGCGAGCGGGCTCTTGCAGCCGGCGGTCTCTCGGCACTTGGAGTTCCCGGTCCGGCCGGCGGTGGGCGCGCGCCCCGAACCCGCTGTCGTGAACGCAGCCGGTGGGTCCCGCGGAGCCCTACGGTCCCGCGGCCTTCTGCCCCCAGCTCCATGCCTGCAGCCTGCAGAGGCCTGTGCTGTCTGTGCGTGCGGGGTCTGCCCACCCCCGCCAGCGCGGCGGCCCCCAGCGGCCTGGCCGCAAGCCTGGTCCCCGCCGCCGAGGGGGATGGGGAGGGAGGAGACGAAGAGTTGGAGACAGACACAGCCTCCGCGAGCAGTTACGGCTGGAGACAGACGGCGGCGGCGGGAGGCGGGACACTCCCCCCTCGGGCGACGGGAGGGGGGGACACCTCTCTCGGCGGCCGCTGCACGGTCTCCTCCTCCCCCCCGCGCCCGTGGGCTGCGCGCCGGGCCTGGAGGGACAGGCAGGCGAGGGCGGCTGGCCCTGCCCGCCCCGCGCGCTACCGCGGCGGGCCGGGGATCCCCTGCAAGCCGGGGAGGAGCCGCCGCCGCCGCCGCCAGACAGGCTGCGAGTCCCTGGGAAAGTGAAAGGAGGGCGGGGAGCGCGGGGGAGGCCCGTGTGTAAGGTCCCCGGCTCTTAAAGAGACCGGGCGCGCCGCCCTGCGCTCCCCGCCGGCCAGCTGCGTGCCCCCCGCCGCGGCGGCCCCGCACCCCGCGCCCCTCCCTGGCTGCCGGCAGGACCCGGTGGCCCCACGAGCTGCACTGCGGGCAGTCCCTAGCCTCCTCCTCGGAAGGGCGGCCGCAGGTGAGTGAAGATCCGAGGTGGCTGATGTGGTCGCGGCGTTTGGCCCAAGTTCAGCGCTGCGCTGAGGCCGGGGCGGGTGTGTGTGTGTGGGTGGGGGTGGGGGACACGGGGACAGGACGCTTCGGGAACAGGACGTCCGCGAGCCTGCGCCGTACGGGGCACCCTCCCCACCCTGGCGAGTGACTCGAAGACGAGTGCGCGAGGTCTGTGAGGCAGTGTCGCGGGTGGGCAAGGCGGGCATCCCCGGGCGCTCGTCCGGGGGGTGGTTGTGGGGAGGGCGACCTCTCCTTTGAGGGTGTGCTCTGTTGGAGAAACATTGTCGACTCCCACCCCCTTTATTATTTCCTGGTGCCTGGAGCGGGTTATCCTGCGGTTGCAGGACTTAATTCTGCACCGCCCGGAGGCCGGGGTGAGAGTAGGGGTGGCCGCTCAGACAGGTTTGGGTTCCCTAGGGCCTCTCGGCGAAACACTGCAGGTTGAGGGACTGGAGGTCAGAGGGAAGCGAGAAGATTGTGCAGGACCCTGCCGGGAGTTTGCGGGAAAGAAAGGGGGCGGAAGCGGGACGTACCCTGGACGCTACGTCCCGCAGCCGGGCCCCCCGCAACCCGGCGCCCCGACTCCCCGCATCCTGCGCCCAGCGCCGGCCAACTCTTCGGACCTGCCTCTCCCGGCGTCTGCCCGAGTCCCCCACACGCGTTGACGTCGGTCGCGGGGCCGCGCGTAGCTCCCGGCATTGGCTGGGAAGTCGATCGTCTCGGGCGGCTGCTGTTACACTTAGACTAGGTCTCGGAGCCTTGGAGGAAGCAGGCGTGTGTTGAATTTCTCTTTGACCCTCACGATGGAATAAACAGGAAGCCACGGGCACCCAGCCCGGGCCCAGCACTTGCCTTTGTTGTGGGGTCGGCCTGCACAGCGGTGAGGAGACTTCCCCGGGACCCCTGCCCCGTGCGCCGCCCAGGGTGGAGTTGGGGGCGCGCCCTGTGGGTACGCTGCTGGAATACAGTGGGCTCTGTTCAGGTTAATTTACTATGGTGGCGGAGAGGGCATTACTTGTTTTTAAACTTTTTTTTTTTTGGATTGGAAAAGGAGGAGGCTTTCCAATGAGGCAGAGATTTTCAGGAGGGCTACATGGACGCGTGGTGGGTGGGTGGCACCTGGAGAAGGCGCATCGGTCAGTACCCTGGTTCCCGGTGTGTTGGCAGGGCACCGCTCCGCGGCGGGTCAGGACTGCGAGAAACTCTTTAAAGCAAGTAGGGCTTCCTCGCTCCTACCCAGGCATAGGAATGCTTGCTGAGTGGCAAGGGCCACATAAACTAGCTTAATTTTTATTTTCCTCAGAGCCTTTTAATTAGCTAGAATTGTATAATTTTGATTTGCTTCTTTTCTCTTTTTGTGTGTCCCATGTATTCCCTTCTTTTTCTCTCTTCTTTCTAATTATTTTGGCAGCTTCTCATCCCTGGGTCCCCTCACTCACAGTTCAGTGCTGCTTTCTAAATGTTAATTACGATTGTGATATTTATTGATGACCTACTATGTGCTGGGTATTGTGGGATGTGAGGTGAGATAAGCTGTACAGAGTCGATTTAGAGAGCTACTGTTAGTAAGTGTCTTACAGTGGAGGTGGGTAGAGATGGTCTTGCTCTTAAATATATATGGGTCCTGTGGCTGGTATGGAGGTTGGTTCCTTCCCTCATGACTAGGGCTGAGAGGCTGCCCTTTAAAATGGCCCTTTCCTCTTGTTTGGCTAGCCAGGGAAGGTCTTCTCCCATCTGTATTGCCCCTGGAGCTTCAGGACTGAGTATTGAACTACAGGAAAGATTCTGTAGAATCTGCACTGAGAATCTGCTATTGCATCAAGTCATGTTTTGCATTTTGCATATGAGTATTTAGTCTTTTGTAGTATTTATATTGAATTTACTGTCGTCAGTACATCTGCCTTTGTATTCTGTACAGTTGTCTTGGAACATATTCTTTATGTTCAGTAAAGGATCATAATGTCAAGTTTGAGTCATCACATAGTCAAATGAGTAGATAAGAGTATTACCCATGTACATTTATTGAATTATAATATTTGATTTCCTATCAACCCTTGAATGCCTTTTTATGGCCCTTGCAAAGCACTGTTTTTTAAAATATGGAGGTAAAGTCTTAATGATCTTTGAAAGCTTAATTCTTTTAAGAGCTTCACATTACTGTCAACATTGAACACACTGTTAGGAATTAGGGCCCAGACTGTAAATGACAGCAAGGCATTATTTGTTGTAATGGAGTTGTAGCTATCTCCCTCCCTTGTTTTAAAAGAACCTTCTAATTTCTTGGCATTCTGTTGTTACCCGTGGAAGAGTATGCGCTCATTGGCCATGGTTCTAGTTCATGTAGGTTTGTATTTATGATGGAGAAGACTTTTCCCAGCAGGATTTTAGGACTGTCTCTTGAATCCTCAGGGGCTCAGTTTGCATGACCACAATCCTGCAGAGGAACATAGCCAGTGCCAGCTGCTTATTAAGGGATTTTATACCAATTCGTTGGCACATCATTTGAGATTCAAAGTCCACTCCCAAATGCACCCCACCAGAATATATACATACATAAACAAATATTTATTTTCCCCCAACTGCTGACAGTGTTCTAAGAATAGTTTTCTTGCCTGGCTCACTGAGAGCAAGGACCAGTCTGCAGAGGTGTTTACAATTTGGGACTGTGCTGTGGTCTTGGTTGACTTAGCAGCCTGTCAGAGCAGCCTTGCAGCTCATGGGACGCTGTCAATTTTTTATCTGGACCTCTGGAGGGACAAGTCCCAAACGGACAGGGGCACTTAGAGAGGTGAGAGTAGTTGCTCTCTGAGAGTAGTTACTTAGAGACCCTTAAACTCTGTCTGGATCCCTTTGCTCTCACCCAACATGCAACATGTAAAACCCAAGCACTCTCAGGGCTCAGGGTAGGGACACTTGCAGCTGTGACTGGTTAGATCTTTCTGGTAGCCCTCGCCATGTTTCTTCTCATCTTTCCTTTGAATCTAGGTTTATGGAGTCTGTATGATGTGTCTGTTATTTTGGATGAGAGTTAACAGAGAAGAAAGAAAACTCAAGGGGCGATAGCTATAAGAGAAGATTATTCCATGTTAACCTAGAAAAATTTCAGAAAATTTTAACATACTTTATATAGACACATGGCTGTTAAATATGAACAGTGGGAAAATCTCTGCGTAGTCCCATTGTCCGTTTCTCTCTTCTTCCTTCCTTCCTTCCTTCCTTCCTTCCTTCCTTCCTTCCTTCCTTCCTTCCTTCCTCCACTCTTTACTTTTTTTAAATCTCAGAAAACTTCCCTGGAAGCCACCATTTTCTGATGTCAAAGTGACTTTCTGCCTACATGGGATTTTTAGTCTAGAATTACACCTTGACCTATATTATTAGTATACATGGAAGGCGAATCTTAAATTTTAAAATAGGAATGTAAAGCTTCTGCCTTTTTGAAAATTTAGGCCACAAGACATGCCTCCTTTTAGGGAGATATTTTTTTGTGGTATTATTCACTTCGTTGTTAGGCAACTAAAGGAAACAGCCAAGCACCTATACTATTAATTGCTATAGAAATATCAGGTTCATATTGCCAATTAATGTTGTTTTCTTCCTCTATCATAGGAGGACTTGAAAATAATGTCTGTGTTGTGTAATATCCATGTGATTTAAGTATGGATTGTTTTTCTTTGAATTCCCACTAAAAATGGTACTTTGGCCTTTTCATCTGTTTTTGTGAGGACTTTTCTTTCCACCAAGCTTGTTTTCCGGATAGGTCTTGGAAATTAAGAAGAACATAATTATAATTTCTCCCTTGATTGGCAGCTGAGAGCTTTCCTGGACAAAAATAAGGCTACACAGTGCCAAATGGTTGACTTTTCTAGAGTAAAAACTCTAAAGGGTATGCAAAAAGCCCTCTGGTTAATATATTGGCATTCCCAGAACCCACTAAAACCCCGGCAGCCTGCCAGACACCACTTAATGAGGATGCAGAATGTCTGGCTCAAATCCCCATGAGCAGAAGGGGGTGGGGAGCTGATGTCCACACCCTTTATTAATTTTTAATGGCTGTACTTTTATTTTGCAAATTTTGCTCTGTACCCCCCCTTAAGACTGACTCCCACCACGACACCCCCTCCCCCATCCATTTATTTACTCATTTACTTGGCATTGGAAAAATGTTGATACTTTCAAGGTTAAGAACCCTGCTGAGGGATCATTTCTGTTTGCATGGGTTCTTTTGTTAATTGATTTTCTTTCTTTTTCTTCCTTTTTTTTTTTTTGGAGGAGGAAGAGAGAAAAGGAAAAGAAAAGGAGATAACTTTTTTTTTATGATGCTTCATTGTCTGCTGGAAAAGAGAAGCATTTACGAAACTTTAAGTTTGTCAGACAGTTTATATGACAGTACAAGTTGGTGCTTGCCAAACTCCAGACAGATTGCTAATGTTACATGACAGGGATAAATAAATTACCGCTGTCTGCAACACGCTTGCACTGCAAACACACTTTGCAGCCGGCGGCCGGGCGCTGCACACCCAGAGATCCTGTTGGCTGTGCAGCTGGGGGAAGGCCTCTGCCTACTGCCTACAATTCTCTGACTTGGTTTGGAAACGAAAAGGGTGTGTTTCTCACTTTTATTTTTGGCAGAGCTGCAGGGCAGCAGAATCCATGTAGCTGCTCTGTGTCCTTAGTTTTGCTGGCTGCTCTGCCCCCTTGCCCTGTTCCTCATCCCTCCTCCCCCCACCCCCTTTTCCTCTTCATCAGGAGACATGGCACCTAGGCTTCCTCTCAGGGATCTGCCCCGAGAAAACTAAACTTTGTTCTTAGCTGCTCAGGCCCTCAGGTTTCTCAGAGCCAAGTTTCAAGCTGTTTACGGTTGTGTTCTTTCTGCAGGTGCAGACACTGAGAACAAATTGTCTGAGATAAATGTGTGTGCTGCCCTGGGAGGGGGCTGGGTGGCACTCCTTGGGCATAATGCACTTTCATCTCTGGCAATTTGGATAGTCAGCTGGCAGAGTGGCAGGTGTAATGAACTTAATGGTCTTGTTCTAGTTGTTAGTGGACACACTGCTCATATTACAAAGCCACCTCCTAAATTGGGCCCCTGCCAAATGACTTGTTCTTCTCTTTGCAGACAGGATGCAGGGCCTGGACTGCTCGAGACGTTAAGATCAGGAATTGGGTGGGTGTGAGCGACATCTGTGTGCCCTCATCCACACGATCCCTAAATGGACCTAAAATTTCTTTTCAAAGTAAGACTGTTCCATCCAGTTTGCAAAAAAGATCCATCCCGTCCGTCCACTCCTAGCCAGCTGTCCTTCCACGTGAGATGTGGCAGGGACCTTCTGTGTAAGTGCGTGGACTCCTCGCCTCTTGGGTTTGCAGAATGGCAGGCTTCCTACCATGCCTTGTTGGTTCCTGTGCAGGGCCACTATGCTTCAGAAAGGGCCCCTGGGGGCTGGTGGAGGCATGGGCAGGCGTCGTTTGCAATGTCAGTGGCCCCACAGGTGGTAACGTCTGCACAGAACTGGGGAGGGAATTTCCATAGTAAACTCTGACTGCTTCCCACAGGCAGAGCAAGAGCGGAGACCCCATGGCTTGAGTCAAGGCTGCTTTCAGAAGGGATCCCGGACCTCTTGCCAGAGCCCTCCTTCACCAGGGCACTTGGTCAGAGAATAGTAGGAGCAGTTCCAAACACGTGCATATCACCATGTGCCAGGCTGTCCTTAGGGCTGCTTGCACATTAACTGATTTAATCCTCACAGCAGCCGTATGACATAGGTACTGCTACCATCCCTAGCTTTCAGGCAGGCAACAGAAAGCCCTGAAATTGCCCAAAGTCTTGTAAATAAAGGGTGGAGTCTGATGCAGCCCAAGCAGTCTCTCCCAGGAAGTCCGGGCTTTGACTGGAGCTGCCTGAGTCAGGACCCAGGTCAGAAGTTCTTCTTCAGGGACCACTTAACTATGGGGTGGAGGGGGACAGGCCATTTCTCTGCTTGTCCCCACACAGGTCCCAGTGACTCTGTCAAGCCAGCAACCTCCTTCTGCTTTGCCTGTGGCTCTGATTTATGCCCCCTTTACTTCCATTTTTCCATTCTTATTTCTAACTTCTGCTCTCTTTGCTTATCTTGCCTGTGGGAAGAGCCTCGGTTTTGCGAATTGGGCCATTGGTGGCTTTGTTTTGCCACACTGATCCTCAGAGTTCCTTGAAAGAAAGGTGAAGTAAAAATCAACAGTATTGTTGCTGCTGTTTAGTATTCTGCAGTGCCCCCTGCAAGCACTTCTGTTAGTCTTCTCAGGTGTCAGAGCATCAGGGCCTGTTTGTTGGGTGGTGAACTGAGGCCTGCGAGTCTGGGTCTGAGGATGGACTGAACGAAGCCCTCTCCAGTTGTCCGTTCACATAGAAGGATCCAGCTTGTCCCAGCACTTGAAACGCTGCCGTTTTTGTTTCTCTTTGCTTCTCACATTTGGAAAAAAAAAAAGAAACAGTAATCATATCTTTAAGATTCTCTGTTTTGCTCCATGGGGGCGTAGATTAATCAACCACACATGTAGACATGCAGTTATCGTGAAATATTGTCCATCTTGGACAAACCTATGTGTTTGAGATTATGGAAACCTAAAGCGAGTTCCCAGGAGATACACATTTACTTGGGTCTGGCAGGACAGCTTTTTAGCTCTTTGCAAACCTTCCCATGGCAGCAGAGCTGCCAATCGGAGCCCATCTTAGCCTCTGATCTTATTCGGGTGGCTGGGATGGTGCTGTCCCTAGTACACATATCTATTAGGATACCTACACATTATGTAAATTTCTGAGCCTTTACACATGTGATTCTTAGAGTCGCCTGGGATGGGGTTGGACAAGCACTCTCCTTCTTGTGGTTGAGGTGATGCAGGCCCTTGGAATTTCCTGCTCTGGTCCTCCACAGCATTGAGCATCTACGTTTTTATGCGGCGTGTCATCCCAAACGGCATCACAGCCATCAGCACCCAGGTCAAAGCCTGTCTTGGAGTGACCACTCCTGTTGCCTCTGTGGAGTAGGTGTGAGCACAGCCAGTTAGGGACAGATGTGAGGGTTGTGGAGGGAGCGGGGTATGCTGCTAGTCCAGTGTTTTGCCCACTCTATTTGAACCTGACTTTTTATTCCATAGAGTCTTTCAGGCATGGCTGAAACCAGCATCACTGATCCTGTCTCTGAAATCTTTTCCCCCACGATTATGTATTTATTGAAGATAATTAGGAAAATATGAAACAAAGAAAATAGAAATGACTGAAATTACCCATGGTCCCACTACCTTTAGAGATGACCTCTGTCACAGTTTAGTAGATTCTGTGCAGTCGTATTTATTGGTTAATTATAAAATCATGTATAGAACTTGCATACTTTTAAAACTTAGCATTCCATCAAAATTTTTTAAAATGTGATTTAAATATTCTCCAAAAAATACCACTTCTGATGATTATAATATCTTACTCTATGGTTATATTGTTATTTTTAAAAACCTGTTTGGGGAAATTGAGGCTGTTACCAGTTTTCTCTATTGTAAATAATACTGCATTGAATACTTTGATAATATCCTTTGGATAGACTCCTAAGAGGGAAGTTGGTGGGTATAAGAACTTCTAGAGATTCCTCCAAAAGTATTACCAGATTGCTCTTCAGAAAGGATGGGGCACTTTATATTACAGATATGAGGGCACCCTTGCCAGTGCTGAATATTTTTATGAAGAAAATCTTTGTAAATTTGGCAGTAAAATGGTATGTTTAAATTTTCCTTTCCATTCTTTTGATATAAAAACCTGGGTTTATGTCATTTGGATCAGGTGAAAATAGTTCTGCTGTTTGCTAGAGTTTTGGGCAAACGCAGTGACATTATAGTGGATGATCTCAGCAGGAGGGATAGACCTCTGTGCTATTTTAAATTTGAGTTAAATTCTATTCAGGTAGGTTAAAGGCATGAAACAGTCTAATAATATATTTTTAAACAAAATCACATGCTTTTATGGCCAGGGACTGCACCTGGTCTGTCCCCACTATCCTAACCCTTCCTCGTGGGGGTATCTTGGACTCACAATGGAGAAATGAGGGCTAAAAGAGGGAGTGGATTCAGCAACCAGCTGCTTTTAGAGTCGTGTGACATCTTGTTCAGTCACTTCTCTCCATTTTGAATGATCACTTTTTGAGATTAAACTCTTTCCTAGCCTGGTACCCAAGGATGGTGACAGAAAATTCATTCCCCTATTGTTTTACTTGATTGTTGGTGGATGCTCAACACTTAAATGTTCCTGTCCTTTGCTGTGGGTACTTCACTTCTTCCCTCTACAAATTTGGCAGAGCTTTCTGCTTCCGGCCAAGGCCTGAACCCTTTCAGAGTCAAATGCAGCTGAGCTGTTAACAGTGTCTGGCCTCCTAAACTGGTTGCTTCTGAAGCTTGAGATAAAGGAAAAATCATTTTAGTAGGTTGCAGTTCACTCATGGTAAGTCGGTTTTGTTTTCTTCAAAGGCAGCCTTCTCCGTTGAAGGTTGGGACCAGTTAGAGGGGAGCCCATTTACAGCGCTGGTTGGAGGGAGCAAGACAAAACACCCGCATCTTCGGGGTAGCCCCAATTAGCTTCTTCATTTCACATGCGCCTTCACACATCCATTTATTCACCAGGTGTGCGTGCTTACTGTGCTCTGGGGTACATGCTTGGAGTGTGTACCTTCTGTGGCATGGCCTGGTGAGCAGTGTGCAGGGTCCCTGGGGCCCAGGTGGGCACTGTTCTCTCCTCTGTGCCCAGGTGAGTAAGTCCCTGCATTCCAGGCACAGATGGTGGGGAGCTCTGCTTGAGCAGTTGTCACTTGGCCCACATCTCTCCCCTGCTGGCCATACCATCAACCACACGATGCATTCCAGGTGCAAACCCACCCTCTCTATGGCTGACGGTGCAGACGTTGCCAAGGCCTTGGAAGTGAAGTGTGCAGAGGACAAACAGTGGGTGGGAGGGCCGGCTGGTAGCCATGCTGGTGGTTGATCAGCGGGGATTGGGCATCGTCTTCGGGGAAACCAACCTGTGCAAGGACCCTTGCTGGGTTAGGTAGGAGGTTCCCAGGGGAGAGAGATATTATCAAATAGGTTTCTGGAACATTTGCTCAGGGCACTTTGGGTGAAAATATACCTTGTGTCCTTTCTTTCTGTTTGCTGTTGGCTGATGTGTGCGGGGCTGACAGACTTATGTTTTTAACCTGACCTTGCTAGATTTGGCTTGCTCCTTCAGCAAAAGGATAAAATGCCAGGATGTTTTTCTAGTAGGGACAAAGGGCTTTTTTGGACATAATGTGTGCATGATTTCAAGGGCAGAGGTAATTTTTACAGTTGCATGGCTTGATTCGTTTTTCTGCTAGTAAGATAAATATTGCATCCTTGCAGAACTTAGTTTTCATCCTATTCATGTTTAAATATGAAATTCAAAATCCTTTACTTCTAAACTAGAGGTCCTGGGATTAAATTATTTTTTATTTGAAGAGTAATGTAAAAATAATAAACAGTATTGTATATATACAGTCCTAAGTACATAATTTATGTAGTAAATTTAGTCCAGAGAAATCATATTTGTTTTCTGATAAAGTTGAACATTAAATGGAGTGGGAGCATTTGTTATTTAATGGAACTCTTAATACATTACTTTGTAATGTGAATCGTTTCCCTTTTACTGTTGTAACCTGGCTTATGTATTGGATTTCAAAAATCGGGACACATGTATATGCCTAAGGGAATGGCTCCCATTCTGGCATCTGCCATGGAGCAGGCTGCCCCAATACAACCTACCCGAAGAAGCGCCAGGCTAAACATGGCCCGAGAGGCAGCCACCTGCAGCAGCTTGTCGTCCACAGTGTGTGTGGAGGGATCTGAGCAGACACATCGCCTTGTTTTGAGGAAGGTTTTGCCATAAGGCTTTGTTTCTTTGTTTGTTTGTTTGTTTTCTTGTGTGCCACTCCTAGCTTTGTCTTCTGGGCTCTTGTCCAGCCATGTCCCTGGGAGACGCTTTGACTTTGGAAGGTCCGTTTGCCCCTCTCTAAGACAATTATTTGCCCACCTCTTAGCTTTTGAAGAGGATTAAATAAGATAATGTGTATGCACACCAGCTGGGAGAGGTCCAGTGAACCACTATAGTGAGTGCTCAGTAAATGACAGCTATTATTAAGTCAAGTAAGTATCAGTGAAGCGCCTGCCCAGGCTGTTGGGGTGGAGACCCAGCTCCTGCTCTCTGGGGACTTGGAGGCTCAAGGAGAAGATAGACCATGTGCACAGGAAGCAGCCAGTAAATAAGAGCGGGCAGTTTATAATCAAGTCTTGGGCTAAGAATTGGGAAACACCATTCCATCTATTAGTTAGGAAAGGCTTTGTATATGGAGAATGAGGCTGCTGGGCCTAAAGGGCGATGAACTCCGATGGCTTCACATGTTCCCTCCCTTCCCTCTTCCTCTGCTCTGTATGCTACTGTGATGTTCAGGCACTGGCTCTGTCCCCACACTGGTGAAAGACACACGCCCATACAGTTGCTGCACAGGGCGATGGCCCCACTGGGGAGGTGTAAAGGGATAGAGGAGTTAGGAGGGAGGTGTAAAGGGTTGGGGAGTTAGGAGGACTTCCCCGTCTGCTCTGGCCAGTCAAGGGAGTCTTCAGGGAGAGGCTGACTTTGAGCTGAGACTTGGTGAAAGAACAAAGTTTTGCCAGGCGGACAAGCAGGAGAGGGTGTTCTCTGTCGGTAACTTCCAGAGAGCTGTATGCACTGGGTCCTAGAAGGCAAATGCTAGAGCTTTAAACTTCTGTGTATAATGTATACAATGCACTATTACTGTAATACATGTATGTAATTTATAAATAAATTACTCACGTGTATACTCATATTTTTTGCTCATAGGAATATATGAGGTCTGACAATTAAGTTCACGTACTTGCCACCGTGCGCTTACATTGGCAGCACTGTATGAACAATTTGGTAAGGTTTCATAACCTTGGTATATCAGTGTCTCATAGCTGTGTTTGTGTTGACTGTGGCGGTGTCTTGCTGAGTGGCGTTCATTATTGTTGTTGCATATTTTTCTTTGCCATCGCAAGAATGTCTGAGTTTGAATTACAGCAATGAACAAACATTAAATTTCCTGGTAAACTTGGCAAGAGTGGAAGTGAAATCAGGGACATATTAGTCCAAGTTTATGGGGATAATGCCATGAAGAAAACGACAGTGTACAAATGGATTAAATGTTTTTCTGAGGGGAGGGAACACTGATGAATAGAGGTCAGGGTGGCCAGTAATGAGTAGAACTGATGAAAACATTGCAAAAATTCATTGAATTGTGTGTCATAATCGTCGGCTGACTGTGAGAAGCATAGCAGGCAAAGTAAACATTGATAGAGAAACAGGAAAATCTTAACTGAAAATCTTGGCATGACAAAAGTGTGCAAAATGGTCCTGAAGGAGCTCACCGATGAACAAAAGCAAAGGAGAGTTGAAGTTTGCCAAGGCCTCTTGGAGAGGCAAGAAGATGTTTTGGGCCATGTTATCACTGGTGATGAAACATGAGTGTAACAATACAACCCTGAAACAAAGCATCAAAGTACATAATGGAAGGCAGCCAATTCTCCATGACCAAAAAAGTTCCGTTAGTTCAAATCAAGAGTTAAAATGATGTTGCTAACTTTTTTTGATATCAGAGGGATTATTTATTATGAATTTGTACCAACTGGACAAACAGTTAACCAAGTTTACTATTTGGAAGTGCTGAAAAGGCTGTGTAGGTAGATGAAAACGACCTGAACTTTTTGCCAGCAATTCATGGCTCTTGCATCACGACAAGGCACCAGCTCATGCGGCACTGTCTGTGAGGGAATTTTTAGCCAGTAAACAAATAACTGTATTGGAACGCCCTCCCTACTCACCTGATCTGGCCCCCAATGACTTCTTTCTTTACCCAAAGATAAGGAAATATTGAAAGGAAGACATTTTGATGACATTCAGGACATCAAGGGTAATACAATAACAGCGCTGATGGCCATTCCAGAAAAAGTTCCAAAATTGCTTTGAAGGGTAGACTAGGCACTGGCATTGATGCATAGCTTCCCAAGGGGAGTACTTTGAAGGTGCCTGTAATGATATTCAGCAATGAGGTATGTAGCACTTTTTCTAGGATGAGTTCACAAACTTAATTGTCAGACAGCGTATGCATAAAAAATTGGGGGACCACTGGTAGACAGTGTGAACATGTGTTCAGAACTGGAGAAGGAGCAGCTGTAAGGGTGAGGAGGGGCTGATTATTTCATAGGTCTAAGTGATGCATATAGCTCCTGAAATTTAAAACTCTAATTGCACCACCCCATGAAGGGTGAACATGGTGAACAAAATCCTGAATTATTTGTTAGTGTTTAAGTGCCAGCAACTCAAAATCCATATTTTGCCACTTTGCCACCCTGACTTTCGCAGGCTCCTTTTTCTGAGTTCAGTGGTTATTGGAGCATGGCTGGGATGAATTCTGACAGATTTGTAGGGAGGGCTTTGATGCTCTGGTTTAGGTAATATGAAATACTAGTAGGACTGCTTTATGGACCCAGAGAAAAGAATTGTCAAGAAGTTGAGATTACTGCTTCATGCTCTGAGCAGGGGCATGGTTTTAGGGGCCACACCAATCTATAAAAATGGTGAAGTTCAATTAATATGTCGAGAGGGTTGTGGGTGCTAAGTAAAGACTGGTTCTTTTCCTGCCTTCACAGAAATGTACTTTGTAGTCAGTTTTGAGTGTCATACACACATCTGTGTTAGTCCCTGAGACAGCATGCAGGTAGGGTAGGAGGGAGCTCAGTGCTGACGGTATTGGAGGGGAGGGGGCTCTCACAAGATGTGTGGAAAGGCGAGAGGGCTCAGAACAGGTTTTGTGAAAAAAGTGGCAGTTGGCACATGTCTTGGATGATAGATGGGCAAAGATGGGAAGAGGAGTGCTTGCTGTAAGGTGCGAATAAAGGCAGGGAACGTGGAGGTGTGTTTGGTGAACGTTAGTCTGTTGGAGGCGCAGTCATGGTTAGAGCTGAATAAATGTTAGCTGTTGTCATGATTATTGTTGTTCTTGTTGCAGCATGGCCCTGGATTAGGGTAGGCAAGACTGATTCTGCTGTGGAGTGTTTCCTCCCATCTTTGCTGAAAACCAAATCAACAGCCAGTAATGGTAAAGCAAAACAAGCCTGTTGGGACACCTGCCTTCTATTTTTGTATTTAATTGTTTGCACTGGAGACTCTATCTTGACCACAGTTCTTTAATATTCAATATTTGTTCACGTTTCACAAAATGCTTAAATTTCATACTTCACACAGTTCACATCAAGAAGCCAGGTTTATCCTTTTCACATGGTAATAATAATGTCTTCTATTTGCAAAACATTTATAATTTTTTAAAGTTCTTCATAGACAACATCTAATAATTAATGAACTGTACACAGAAGTAGAATGATGGATTTGTTCTGTTTTCTTCTCTAATGCAGCTACTAGCTGAATGTGGAATTCGGGTTGGAGTTTATTTTAATGTGCAGAACTTAGTTGGAAAGAGATGTCCTGTTGTTGCTGACGCCATATAACAGGATATTGTATGAAGGTTGCTGGGACCAAGGCTTTGCAGCTTGCTGGCCGGCCAGGCACCCAGTCGACATAATTTTGAGAGGATAGCATAAAGCACTAAAAATCAAATTAAAGAAATCCAGGCAAACCATGCAGTCCTCACCTGTGTGGACTGTGTAGCATGGAGACATCATTGAAGTGAAGTGTGAGGACAGACTGGGGTAGACCCGGGAGCCTGCTTTCATTGCTTCTTTGGTATTAAGGGAAGGTTTGCTGGTGAGCGCTTTGTGGCAATTACAATCTGTTGTAGGTTCTGGCAGATCTGAAGTATTGCCTGTTGATAATGGTGGAGCAGGTGCTCCGGCATACCCTCTTCCTGCGTCCGTGGGTCCAGTGCACTTGGGGCCTGTGCTCCTTTTTTCTCAAGGTGGTTTTGGCTTCTGTCATGACATAAGTTTGTTTAGCTGTGGGTGCAAGTTACCGTCAGTTCTGTCTCTCCCCTTTCTAGCAAAATAGGTTTCATTCCGAGTGTGGTTACAAACACTGCCCCTCGGCCTCAGCCAGCATCCGGTGGGTTCCTGACCACCTCGTCCGGGGTTGCCTCTGCTTCAGATGGTCTTTACTGTTGTGCTTGGCTCTGCCTCCCTGCTGTGGGTGCCACATATTCTGACCCCTTCTTGTACGCCAAGTCATTTACACTGCTGTCACACTTGCTCTGCAGTTTTCTGCTCTCTCCTCAGAAGTGTTATGTCTGAGTCCCGTTCACTGAAGACACATGTGGAAACCCCTAGTAAAAGGGCAGGAAACCAGGCTCTGCATCCTAAGCTGATAAAAGAGACAGAGGCTGGGGAGTCTGCTAGCGTTTTCTGGTATGGACACCACTAACAAGGGCTTCGGTATCGTTCAATAGTTTAGGTGGTAAATGAAGTGCTTTTTGATCTCCTTGGGTTGTTAGTTTGTGTGATCAATAAGGACTAAATAACTCTAGCAGGGGAGTCCTTTATAGTTGTAGCAGTTGTAGTCAGGTGGAGAGCTTCTACTAACATGGTCCCCACCTCTGAGGAAAGTGTCTGCACGGAAGGACAGTGCTAATGAGATGCTCCCTTTCTGAGGTTAGAAAGTGAACTTGTCTTCTGTACCAATTTGGGTATACCCTCTGCTGTTGGATAACAGAGTGCTACCTGATCTGTTAACTTCATTGGCTTGTTCACTGTGGATAGAAGATGATAGTAAGATGTCAGTGGGCCCTTCTGGCTTTTTCTTAGAGTTGACAGAGGGGAATGGCGAGCAGAGCTCAGCAAAAAGTCTGACGGCTGCTTTTGAGAGCTGGCTGAAGAACCGAGCGCCCTCTTTTGTGAAATACTCCATTCTATGACCTGTTTTGTTGCTGTCTCTGCAGTGCAGTTTTATTGACAACCTTTTCTAGGCAAGACATGTTTGGGTACTTAGCCTCCTTACCTCTGACATGGTCTGCCAAGTGAAGCGGCCGAAGAAGTATGCTCTGTCTCAGAGCTGGCCTCCTGTGAGGTCTGTTAGTGAACCAAGAACCTTATACCCACATTTGGAAAGCTTAGAGGCAGAATTCTGTTGCATCTATTGAAATTGGTTATGTATTTATATAGAGGATCTTGCCCCTGAACTCTGAACTCCAAAATCATATCTAACTGCCTATTGGGCATCTCTACTGTCCTGTGGGCGTCTCTAAGCCTGTGTTTGAAAATGATGTCCTGAGCTCCCCCGACACCTGCCCCCACAGTCCTCCCCTACACTGTCGCCTTCTTTCCCCACCTACCTGTCCCCTGTCCTTTTTTCCTATACACCCCCCACAACCTGTTTTTTCCCTCTGGGCCCCCTATTCCCTTGTTTCCCCCACACCGTTGCCTTACTCAGTAACAGTATTCCCATCTGCCTAGTGAGTCAGACCACACATCTTGGAGCGCTTCTTGACTCTTTCCTTCATAGTGCTTCTTAATCCGTCAACAAATCCTGTTTGTTCTGCCTTCAAAATATGCGCCATATCTGGTCACTTGTGAGTGATGCCGCTAGCAGCCAGTGTGTCCCTTCCCTGGTCCGTGCCGGAGTCTCCTGACTGGCCACTCTCCTCCTAGTACACGTTGTAGTCTCAGTCTAGCAGCCGTGTGACTCCAGCAGTTGCACTGCTCCTCTGCTTGGGGAGGAGGGGTCTGACAGCCCTCCGCCCCCGGGGCTCCTCATCGTCCCTCTCCCCCACCCCACAAGGCCTTTGTGGCTGCTCTGCTGAACCCCCCACTGGAGGAGGCACACAGTCTGTCCCCTCACTTCATTCAGGCCTTGGTCAGATGCCCCTCCACAGGAGGCCATCCATGACCATGGGCTCTGCCCAGATTCTGTCCTGGTTTCTTCCGTCTGTTCCACAAGTGCTGGCTGTTATCTGCCCCACTGGAAAATAAGTGTGGGAGGCAGGCATGTTTCTCTCTTATCCCTCCTTCTGGGAGGGACATCCAGCAGCAGCCCAGGGACCATAGCCACATGACCAAATGAAGGTGGCACTGGGGCCCGCGGCACTGGGACCCACGGCCTGAAGAGGACGGTGGGCAGTGTGGCACATGCAGGGCTCCCGCAGGGCTTGAGACTCAGGCTCAGAGTGAGCTATCTCCTCCGTCCTCCATCTTAACGCCTGAGAGTGGCAAGTGTAGGAGCTGGGTGTCTCGCCTCGGTCACCGTGGGTCAGGTCAGACCTTAGTGCAAACACAACGTCCTGCAGGTAAGGCTGAAGTGTAGACTCAGAAGTGAAAGGGAAGGGAGGTCATGCACATCGTAGTGACTTCAATGCTGTCACCCCTTCCTTCACCCTTCACCCGCTTAGGTCTTTTTACTCACCTACATTAACATTTTATTCTACTGTTTCCCCCCAAAGTAAAGAACCTACTAGAAGCCAGTAGAAGCAATTGTTTTCCGGACCAACTCCTGGCTTCCCTGTTTCCTACCCCAAATTTAACTTGCAGGCTAAATAAATAATGGATGAATTAGATAGTTACATGTTTCAAGCAAATTTGTGAAATTGTAAAAGATGATCAGATTTATTAATTTTATTAAAATCATCATAGGTAGATGTTACCTCTTTAGATAAGGTGTCTCTGTTATAATCTTGGTTCCCCTCAGCTGTTTTCTTCTGTTCTTGGGATCAGGAAAAGTTCAAAGTACAGAAAATTATGGTCTGTGAATCCTTTTTTTCCATCTTTTCACAGAAGACTAAGTGTTTGACAGGTACCTGGAAGTCTGACTCATCTTCCAGACATCTGACTGTGCTTTTATTCTGGGATTAGATATGTCTTCTTGAGTTTCATGTTGTTGCCTTGGATTTAAAATCCACAAGGATGAGAAAACTAAGTACCCACTGGGACAAGGAAAATACTTAAATAAAAGAGATTCCAAATAGTGGAATCTCTACTAATGGTTTTCAGCCTGCATATGATAGAGTTTCACATACCAGCCTTGCCTGCAGATGAGGTCAACCTTGGATGGGCCAGGGTCTTCCCTTTGCAAGTTTCTCTTCATCCTCCCGTCCAGAGGACACACATCTGCAGTCCTGCCCCAACCAGTGATTGTGCACATCCACCTCAGGTTGGGTGGGTTTTCTTGAAGACTGAGCTCCAATCTTTGCCTCCATTAGGAATCTCTGGTTTGAATGACAAAGGCACACACACCTTCACCCAGAAAACAGACTGGAGGAAATGCACCAGGACATTAAAAATAGATGTTTCCAGTGTAGCACCATGGGTAATGTAAAAAATTGTATCTTTTTATCTTTTCCATATTTCGTATAATGATCATTTCTATACTGAGAACACTCCTAGGTTTTTTATTTGCTCAGGGTGTGGAATAAAATGTCAGTTTCCGAAAAATTGTGGAAAACAATTTGATGTGTGTCTTTTTAAGCATTTTGGAAGCATGGATGGAGTTGCTATGGGGATGGTAAAGTTTACTCTCTACAGAGAGTGGCTCCATCTGGCACCACATGCTTCCTGGGTGGAGCTGGGCAGTCCTACACACAGCAGAGTTTCTCATTAGATGTGGAAACAGTTATGCATAGAATCATGAGCCCGTCTCCTCCCCGCTTAAATCACCATTTAGCTTTGATCTAATAGCAGAAACACAGTTCTAAGCTGCATTCCGCAGCCACTGACCGGTCTGTGCCTGTCGTCACCTGTGGGACTTGATATGTTTTCTTACAGTGTGAAGGGTTTCTGTCTTTGCCGGTGGAATGGAGGTGTTTCCTGAACAGGGTGCATGGTGTTGTACCTTTATCACAGTTGGAGTTAATTTTCTTTTACAGAAGTGCCGACATTTCTTTCAGGGGCACTGTTTTCATTTCCCTTTGCTTTGCCCCTTGGATTCATGGTCTCCTTGCCTTCATGCACCTGCTTAGAACTAATATGGTCCCATCTCCATTAGAGATAAGGTTATACCATTCTGTGCTGGGGTCATGGTGGGGACATAATACATGCAAATAAAGTTCAGTTTTACACTTAACAGAGAATGAAACAAAGTGATAAGCAAAGCAGTGGTTTTTCTCTTTGTTTGAGTCCTTGGTCCTCTCTGGAGGACTTCAGGGCTAATGTGGTGGAGATGCTGGCTTGGGGATGCCTGGCCGCTAGGGTGGCATTCTCAGAACCCTGGTGGGGCCACTGGCATAGATGTCAGGGGACACCCAAGTTGGTACTACTACTCTTGTTCTCATTTTGGGGGTCTTAGGTCAGTTTGAGTTCCAGTTCCCTCAACTGGGAAATGGTGGTGGCCACACTTGTCTTCTCGTAGGCTTATTGTGACTGTCAGATAAGATGGTGCAAGTGTCTGCTTCGAGAAGTGGAAGACTAAGTTCTTGGAAGGTGCATGGCACCCATGTCCTGACCCCTGGTCACTGGGTGTCTTGCTGTGTCCTGCCTGCTTTCTGTGGTGACCTGATATCATATGGCTTCGTGGAGCCACTGTAGATGGCCTGTTAGCACCTACAGCTTCTAGTTGAGATACCTGGTACGAAGGAAGGTTACTGTGATTGGTGGGCTTTGGACAATGACCTGCTGGCATGCCATTTTGTTTGCCTTCGAGACAGAGTTGATAATTTCACTCCTACCTCCAGGGCTGAGTGGAAGTAGGGTGATTCTGCTTAACACTTTGTAAGCGGGCATTTTTCTTTATACCTGAGTTAACTCGTCTCCCGCGCTTTGGTATAAAAAGCGCTATGACGAGTTTACTCGTTTCCCGCAAACAATGTGTTAATGGACAAAGCAGTTGAAAGACATTCAGGAAATACGATTCTTGTTCCCAGCTCTGTCCCCAAGTAGCATTGTCTGTCCCTGAGCAACTCATGATTCATCCCTTCAGTGGACACTGTTGCTTGACTGTCTGGGTCAGGCATTATGGTCATTTAGAGAGTTCCTGGTTAGTTAAGAGAAGAGGGTGAGCAAGAGAAATGTGCCAGTAAGCAGCCTACTGACCGGGGTTCCAGTCTCTGCTGACATGGGCACCACAGGGTCCTGGAGACTCTAAATGAGATGATGCCTGGGATGGGGCTAGCACACAGCAGGTGCTACAAGGACTGGTGATTGCCCCTGTGTTTGGCATGTAGCTTATAAAGCTGGTTTCAGGTGGCTGTCAAGACTACTCAGAAGGCCACTGTTCATGCATCCTGCCCAAGATCCACTGGCCCCGCGTCCGCCCCAGCAGAGTTCACGTGACAGTTTGTGCACGGAGTGTGAACATAAAGATCGCTGCCTGTAACTGTGGGTTGGATAGAACATTTGTATTTTGGGACCCAGCTTGCTGGTGGGGGGCCTGGTGGGAGGGGAGAGGATGCTGGAAATGTTAATGCAGCTAATCCAATGAGATTAGCCTACTGAGTACAGGATTTGAGAGGACAAAGGGTATTGAAGGGACCACTTAAAAGTTTAAACAGACTCAGTTCTCCCTTTTTCACCTACCTCTTGTGTAAGGATTTCAATAGCTCCTAAATGAGCTGGCCTGAATGGCAATAGCGCTCTTTCAAATTCTAATTAGCTGGTGAATTAACTAGTATGAATTTTGATTAGTTAGGATGAATTACAGGTATTAATGATTATATAGTCTTAGAGCAAATGAAAGTCGTAGTTATCCAAAGGGGTTTTGGGCCAGCCATCCACCCAGAGACTTGAAACAGTCTCAGAAAGGCTGTAATCTCTTTTCACACTGCATTCTTTACCCTTTAAATCCTGGACTGGAGCAGAGTGGAGTGGGGACAAGATGTGGGCGTCTCACTGCCCATGGTGGCCCTGTGAGGAGCGGAGCCCGTGTCGCTGGCTGGTAGGCCTCCAGGTGCTCCACTGTGGATCCCTTCCTGCCATGTGGCTGCACCAGCTTCCTTACTAGAAAAGGCTGTGACTGTAGCAGCCCCTCCCAGGGCTGGCTGGCCTTGACCAGTTCTGGAGCTGGGGTGTGTATGCTGTGGCTGGCACTACAAGCCCTCCCCATGCCAGTGTCGCAGGGTAGGGTGGGGGGTGGGGGTGGCTTCTCCTGTTTGGCCAAAGAAGTGAGTTCATAAGCATATCAGTATTTGGCCTTTGTGTTTCATGCAGCCTTGCCCATACAAACTCATTGCTCAATAGTTAAATAGGTTAGTGTTTTAAAAGACATAACCCAGACTCGTTTTCGTGATGGAAATGGGTCACACACATGGTCAGGGTGCTTTGAAAAGAGTTACAGGTTCATTGGCAAACAGCATCCTGGGTGCCCCAGCCTCTTATGGTCCAGCTGGCTGAAAGCTTAGCTCCTGGTCCAGCAGGTGCTGTGAGCTTCAGGCTCAGGTCTGTGGGCCCTCTCCTCTTACATGCCAGTGCCCTTCTCCAGGCTTCGACTGCTTCCTCTCTTGGCCTTCCTCTGGGCGCTTTGATTGGGAGGTGCTACTTCATTTTCCCTCTTCCCATGAGGCTCTCCAAGGCTATGTCAGCATCCTGGGTTGGCAGGTTCCCTCCCTCCCCTGTGCTTCTTCAGAGTTTGGTTACAGTGTGTGTGTACATACATTTGCACTAGTGTATGTGTGTGCATGTGTGTGCTTGCACTCATGTGTTTACATGCATTGTGTGTGCATGTCACAACTGCCTGCATCACAGACCATGAACTCTGAGCCATCAAGGTCTGTACTGTGCTCTTTCATATTCCAGGTGCTCAACAAAGGACCTGGTGCATAGTAGGTCTTCTGTGACTGATGGGAGAATGGATAGATGAAACACAGCAACATTGGGGATGATGGCAGATTGTGGCCTAGTCTCATGCTTTTTGCCTAAATAATTGGCCCTGCTGTGGCAGACTCGGTCCCCTACTCCTTTATTTGTGTCCTATTGGGTACCTCACATGGCACCTTGCTAGTTTGTGAGGACCCAAATACGTGTAAAGTTCAATACTGGCCATAGTGCTTCCTGTGTGACTTCCTATCATCGTCTATATATATATATATATAAGAGTTCAGCTTGAATATTCTTCAGGGACAACCTCCCAGAGGCTCTTCAGCAATTCCAACATTCATCATCACTTTGGAAAAAAAAGTGTTAATACTTTGTGAACTGAAGATGGGGCAGAGATCTTGCCTGGAGATAGACAGCAGAACCTTGGTTAAATCAACTTTGGCATGGTCGGACTGGGTGTGTCTGAGGGACAGACCTTAGGAACAGAGGGAGCAGTGGTGCATTCAGGCTGCGGCCTTCTTGCCAAAGGCCGCTATTTCTGGGACTTGATGGTTAGCCAGCCTCACAACTTCTTACCCTGACTGGCCAATTGACTGATGCAGGGGGGCCCTCCAAATGTTGGTGTTGTCCCCTGAAATGGTGCTGCAAAGTGCTCTTCCTTCACCATCAAAATGCTACTCCTCCATCATGGACCCCTGTTCACCTCATGATGTAACCTTCTGGATGCTGGTTTCATGGAACATGATTAAGGATGTTCTACATCAAAACCACTCTTGCTGGAGGCTGAGGTTATAAAGACAACTACCTCAAACTGTATTTTACTGTCATTAAAAGTAAATGTTGTAGGGTTCACATCACAGAGACTCTCATGTACTGCAGAGCTCAGAGTAGGTTGGGTTTCTGGAGAAGTGGATGACTGTTACATCTGTACCTTCTGCCACTTGGAGGAGACAGGACGACCTTGTTATGGCTTATGGAGTGGCTCCTGCTGCCTGTCACCCTCTGCTGTGGGAATAGGGCTCAGGCCCCAGGGTCTAATTTCATCATGTTTGAGAGTAGCTCAGACCAGTGTCTCCACTAGAGACTATAACCCCATAGGAGATCTCAGATTCATTCCTCATGTACCAGTTGCATTTTATTTCTTTCTTTATGCATGCCTGGTTTCCTTCCTGAAGTCATGTAAAGACAGCTACAAAAATATATATAATGTTAAAAACTAATAAGAGATTGAGGGTTCTAGAAAAAAAGAAAATATGAGTTTGAACATAGCTTTATTAATCAAAGAAGTACTTCAGACATATTGACTTACTAGAATCCTTTATTTGTAAGTATTCAGGAAAGTCCATTGAAACAATTTTGTTCAGAATTTTGGTATTTCAAGTTTTACCTAAGAGAAGCAAATTTTAAGTCACCCCAATAACCGTTCACATTTCTTTTATAGTTAAAGGATTCAGGCTTTAGGATGTGCTCTGAAGATGTTAATTCCTACTGGTGTGGTTGAGGCTTACAGCTGTGTTTGGGTGATTCGTGACATCGAATTATGATAGGGCAGGCAAGAGCTTTATAGATTTTATTCAGATACAGAAAAACTACCTTCAAGCACTTACTAATAGTTTTCATTAAGAAATGGATTTTTCAGAATAATATTACAGGGCTTGATTATATTTTACCTTTTAAAATATGGTAATCATGGAATACTGTGTAGTTTATATAGTATGTAGAAAAAGAAATGAGCACTAAATGCAAACGGTATATTGTTTTATTAATTAATAAAAGTAATTTTCAAGTAGTTTATTTTAATCTCATTTAACAGTTTTGTCTGGCCTTCCTCTCAGCTCTGACCCCAGTTGTCTCAACTTAATTTTAGCTGTTAAACAATTAGAGCACCCGTTAGCTCCAAATTAGCACTGTCATCTTATTTAGTCATCTTATTTATCGGGAGCAGCAGTGCTGGCAGCTTTTTTGCCTTCTCCATTTTGCCGTGAGCATCTCATCTGCTTGTCTGGGAGGCTTAGCTCTCCCTGTGTGCTCGCTCAGTCTTTGTGCCTTTGTTCCCACATCTTTCATTTCTGCATCATCTATTTGAGTGTCTCAGAGCCATCTTTTATTCTGGAAGCACTTAGAGTCTTTGTGTCTGACCCCAGCTGATCTTAATTTCTCAATCAGGCCATGTTTTCTTCTAGAGCACTTTACAACTCGACTTTTGAAAGGGGTAAGGCCACCTTGCCAGGGGCCCATGTGATGTGGCGGGCCCCACTGGAGCTGTCCCTGGCTTCTGCCACTTCTGACTCTTAACCTTGGGCACTTACTAACTTATGTAGAGTGGGCATAATAATGGCTTTAAAACTGTGAGGATGAAAAATGAGACAAAATATGGAACAGTACTTGAAATTTCACATCAGCATCCATCCATCCATCATCCATCCATCCATCCATCTTCCATCCATCCATCCACCCACTCACCTTCCCCCCATCCATCCATCTACTCCACCCAATTCCACCCACCTATCTTTCACTTATTAAATTTAATTACCAGGCATAAATTATATTAATGGTAAGGTAAAGGCCCCCAATTTTCCCTATTACTACCTCTCTTTTTGTTATTGTAATTACTAACTAAACTTTGAAATCTTTAAAAATTATTTATTGATCCACATAGAGTGTATTGTGGTTAATACAATCACTTACATTTACACCTGCAAGTGCTGACATCAAAAGCTTAGGTCTTATCTCCTGTGTTACACACACACGCACACACACACACACACATACACATACACTCATTCAGATACATGCATGCATGCACATGCACATAGCTAGTCTTTATTTTTCTTTTAATCTTTCAATTACAGTTGACATACAATATTATATTAGTTTCAGGTGTACAATACAGTGATTAGACATTTATATAACTTACAAAGTGATCAACCTGATAAATCTAGTACCCATCTGACACCATGCATAGTTATTACAATACTACTGACTATATTCCTATGCTATACTCTACATCCTTATGACTATTTTGTAATTGCCAATTTGTACCTATTAATCCCCTCCTCCCTTCACCCACCCCACCAACCCCTTGAGCCCCTATCCTGCAACCATCAAAACGCTTTCTGTATCTGTGAGCTTGTTTCTGTTTTGTTTGTTCATTTATTCTGTTCTCTAGATTCTACATATAAGTGCAATCACAGGACATTTGTCTTTGATTTACTCCACTCAGCATAATACCCTGTAGGTCCATCCGTGTAGTTGAAGATGGCAAGATTTCATTCCTTTTTTTATGGCTAATATTCCATTGTATGTATGTACCACCTCTTTTTTATCTTTTCATCCATTGATGGACACCCAGGTTGCCTCCATATCTTGGCTATTGTAAATAATGCTGTAATGAACATATGGATGCATATGTCTTTTCAAATTAGTTTTTTGGATTTCTTCATATAAAGACCCAGAAGTGAGGTTACTGGACCCTTGTCTCTTGTTATAGCCTTTGTTTTAAAGTCTATTTTGTCTGATGTAAGTATTGGTACCCCAGCTTTTTTTTTTTGTTTCCATTTTCATGAAATATCTTTTTCCATTCCTTTACTTTCAGTCTCTGTGTGTCTTTCTATCTGAAATGAGTCTCTTGTAGGCAGCATATGTAAGGGTTCTTTTGTTTTCTTATCAATTCAGCCCTCCTGGTCTTTTTTTTTTTTTTAGTTTCAGGTATACAAAACAATGTAATAGTTAGCCCCCTATGTATTTTGATTGGAACATTTAATCCATTTACATTGAAAATAATTGTTGATAGATATGTAGTTATTATCATTTTATTATTCATATTTTTGGCCTTGTTTTTTTTCTTCTTCTTTTTCTTAAAGAAGTCCCTTTAATATTTTTTGTAATACTGGTTTGGTGGTAATGAACTCCTTTATTTTTTTCTTGTCTGGGAAGCTATTTATCTGTCCTTCTATTCTAAATGATAGCTTTTCTGGGTAATCTTGGTTGTAGGTCCTTGCTTTTTGTGACTTTGAATATTTTGTGCCACTCTGTTCTGGCCTGCAAAGTTTCTGTTAAGAACTCAGCTGGCAGTCTTATGGAAGCTCCTTTTTAGGTAACTGGTTTTCACTTGCTGCTTTTAAGATTCTCTCTGTGTCTTTAAGCTTTGGTATTTTAATTATGATGTATCTTGGTG
Source organism: Hipposideros armiger (assembly GCF_001890085.2). NCBI lineage: Eukaryota > Metazoa > Chordata > Mammalia > Chiroptera > Hipposideridae > Hipposideros > Hipposideros armiger. Next base: position 693,211 of record NW_017731872.1, read on the forward strand.
TGGGCCTCTTTGGGCTTATCTTGTTTGGGACTCTCTGTGATTCCTGGGCTTGTATGTCCATTTGCTGCATCAGGTTATGTAAGTTTTCCTTCATTATTTCTTCAAATAGGTTTTCAATCCCTTGCTTTCTCTCTTCTTCTTCTGGTACCCCTATGATGCAAATGTTGTTATGCTTGATGTTGTCCCAGAGGCCCCTTAAACTAGCCTCATTTTGTTTGGAGAGGAGAACAGCGTTGGGGAATCAGGGAAGGGGAACAGACAAGTTGTTTTCCTTTTGTTCTTCAGTCTAGTTGTGGAGGACGTCGCTTCCCTGGCCCATGTTGGTATTATCATTGCACTCTTCCCCGGGCGAGGCAGATTGGTTGCCGGCCATTGGATGGCCGCTCACTGTGGCTCACAGCAGCTCACGAAAAAGCTCACGCCAGCTGCCAGCCAGCTTCACTGCAGCCTACACTGTTGCTGGCGACTCACGGCAGCCCAGCTCCAGGTCGAGCTGTTCACCATCTTAGCAGTAGGGGGCACAGCATCACTGGCCCACATATGGGATCTGAACTGGGGCCCTGCTGCTCAGAGCTGGCGTCCCAAGCCAACTCCTAACTAACGCAACACTCCGCCGGCCCCCTCTAATGTATTCTTTACTTCAGTTATTGTACCCTTTATGTCTGACTGGCTCTTTTTTGTTTTCTGTTTCCATTTTTATGTTTCTTATCTCTTTGTTGAAGTTTTCACAGAGATCATTGAGCACCCTTATAACCAGTGTTTTGAACACTGTATCTGGTGGATTGTTTGTCTCCATTTTGTTTAGTTCTTTTTCTGGAGTTTTGTTCTGTTCTTTAATTTGGGACATGTTTCTTTTTCTCTCCACTTTGGCTGCCTCCCTGTTTTTGTTTCTATTTGTCAAGTAGAGCTGCTATGTCTCCTGGTCTTAGCCGAGTGGCCTTATGTAGTAGGTGTCCTGTGGGGCACAGTGGCACAGTCTCCCTGGTCACCTGTGCTGGGTGCTCCAGCTGTGTCCCTTGTGTGGGTTGTGTGTGCCTTCCTGTTGTAGTTGAGCTTTGGTTGCTTTTGCATGTCATGGGAGGAATTGACTCTCAGGCTAATTGGTTGCGAGGACTGGCTGTGACTACAGTGGAGGAGCTACACAAACCAAGTCTTATGTTTGAATGTTCCTGTGTGAAGTTTGAGCTAGCAGAGCTTATGGATTGACCCTATTGTTAGGATTTTTTATCCTCACGGAAAGGAGGGATCATTCTTTTTAAAGTTAAACTTAATAAATATTTAGAAAGCATGTATCATATACCTCATTAGCAATTTTGTTAGGCACTCTGGAAGAAATAAAAACACATAAATTAACTATGTCCTATGGACCTTATAATTTTGGAGGGCATTACTTAAGCATAAGAGATTCTTGGAAAGTACTGTCGACTGTCTCAGTTTGGTGGACATTTGCTGGTGATAGGTTCTGTAAGTGGAGCTGTGCCTGGGCCAATGTCATAAGGGGGGAATGTTGAGAAACGACTTTGTGGACGAATAGTATGCTTGAAGTGCTATGCAGGCGTGACCCTGACTTCTCAGGACCACAAGTGCCTGGACTTGGAAGACCACCATGTCACCTAGCCAATCCCAAACCCTAGGAAGGCCTGACTATGCTATGACCTTGAACCATGGGGGGCATGCTTAATACCATCTTGTCCTCACCATTAATGAGTCCTTATTCAGTCCTAGGGGTAACAGTGCAGATTCAAGGTGAGACAGGCAAGTGAGGAGAGAGTTTTTTATTTATGCATTGGATTTAAGTGATGTCAATTCTCGGGGCTGTCTGAAGTTTTTGCTGAGTTTATTCTAGTAAAAAATACTACTACTCCTTATTAATATGCATATAAGACTTTGCCAAGTGCTTACTATACAAGATATTATTGTCTTCTGTTTTTTCCAAATGTGCAAACTGAGACTCAGAGAGGTTGAGTGATGTGCCCAAGTCACAGGGTAGGAAGGAGTTGGCCCTGTCCCTCAAGCCTACATCTTGGACCCTGGCTCTATATTGTGCTATGGCCCACACATCTCTAAGGATTGTGGACAGCAAAGTTTCTCCAAACAGGATGAGAACAGACAGCATGATGGTTTCTGTTCAAGAGGGGCAAAGAGAAGTGATGTTTCTCAGATCATATGTACAGATGGCAGCTCCTGGCCTCCTGTTAGGGGTGAGGGAGCAAAGGCCCTTCCTTACAGCTCTGCTGAGCTGTGAATGTGGGCCTGTTCTTTGCCTCTCTTCCTCTCTGGCTTCCACTTCTTCTTGCCTGCAGCCCAGTGGGAGGATTAAGGGACAGGGCGTGCAGAGTGCTGAGCATGTGTCCAGTACGTAGTCGGGCTCAAGGCTCAGAACACTGTCACCGTCATTACTTTGTTTCTGCAGAGTGGTTCTCTGCCTGGAATTACAAGGCAGGCACTGACAGATGTATAAGTAGATGCTCAAGAGCAAATTAAAAATGCATTGTTAAAAATGGATTTAATGTGTGAACAAAGATTGGCATGAAGGTTGTTGGGTCCCTGTATTTTTAGAGGCTAATTAAAGTGCATGAACAATAATACATTCAGATAACCCATATTGTCTAAAATAACCATAACACATTCACTAAAGACCTAATGGCATAGGATGATGTGCTGGCAGCCTACAGCGGTCCAAATGGTTTGTGGCCATCATTATTACCCTCAAGCTCTACCTGTTTTTGCCCATATTGAGATCAGACTGTGCCCATAGGTCCTGGCCCTGAGGATCTCAGCTGCCTGGCACCTGGTGATGTGCCTCCTGTCTGTTTCTGCAGCCCTGAGTTTGGGACATGTGTGGAGTTCTCCTATGCCACTTGTCTAAATCACTGACAGAAATCTATGGTCAGTTTTCTGTAAAGTGCTTTATTGGTGATGAGGAGAGGGAGAGTGATTTATTACGGGTGGGTGTTCACACACCGAGGTTATATGCAATTGCTTCCCTTTAGTTGGCCCCGGCCATAATATAAAATGCAGATGCTACAGCCATTACTGGGTAACTGGCCCACTGCTTATCGGTTGGAGTAGGTATTAGAGTGGTCAGGGTTCTGTAAAGAAACATGATCCCCGATGATAGAATTCCCCGTTTTGTCAGTGCCTTGGAAAATTTGTTTCCGAAGATGAAGTGTGGAGTGAGCTGTGTCAGAGGCTGTCTTCTCTTATTACAACATTTAGCTAGTTTATTTGGAGGAACTGGTGGTCTACTGACATTCCATTAGTCACACTTAGAAATGAGAACATTTGTACTTAGCAATCTCAGGGTTTAAACAGTCTTGCAGGTGGCTCACAAGTGCTCAGTAACACGAGATTTTTAAAACTAAGTTAGTCTGTGATGCCTTTTTATCTGTAAGCACATAAAAATGCTTCCTAACAGTGTATGTGTGTTCATTGCACACAGATACAGTGATGGCATGATAAGGACAAAAAAGACCTGGAGTAAACGCAAGGACTCTAAAAGTCATAATTAGAAACACATCCGTTCTCACTGACAGCCTTTCAAATTCCAACCTGGCTAGCTAGCTAGCTTTTCAGGAGCCAGGAGATAGTAGGTACGGGTTACATTTTCAGGCTGAAGGATTTAAAAATCTATAGTCCTCCCTTTTCTATCACTAACCACTGCTTTAAAAAAATTTCCTTCAATTATTTTGAAATAATTGTAGATTTATAGAAGAATTGCAAAGATAGTGCCGAGTTCCCATTAGCCCTTCATCCAACTTCCCCTAATAGAGGAATACCTTGTTTTATTGTGCTTCACTTTATTGCACTTCACAGGTGTTACGATTTTTACAGATGGAAGGCAAGGCCCTCCACCAGCAAAAAGATTAGGACTTGCTTTATTGTGTTACTTCTATTGCAGTGGTCTGGAACTGAACCCACAATATCTCCAAGACATGCCTGTATTAACATCTTACTCAACCTTGGTACACTTACCACATTAACACTGTGATAATTTGATCACATATCAAATTAGCATTGGTACAAAACTGCTAACTAAAACCACAGACTTGATTTGGATTTCATCAGTTTTTCTATAATATCCTTTTTCTGTTCCCAGATCCAATTCAGTATGTCATGTTGTGTATAGCCACCGCTCTTTTTCATTCTTTAAACAATTTTATTAACTTTTTATTATGGTAAAATTTCAAACTCTTTAAAAGTGGAGAACAGTATAGTGAATCCCATTCTCAGCCATGATCAACATCTTCTGTGTCCATCAGTTCTCATTTCCTGTTGAGGAAGTTGGCCTTAAATGAGTGACTGTGACCCTCAGCAGTACCCTTCACATGTGTGTATATGAGGCCTGCAGAGTTTGTACCTGATTGCATGCTTGTTGTGTGTCATCACGTGGTCTCTTCCTAATGCTCTGGTGTTACTACTGAAAGCATCTTTAAATGAGAACTGGATTTGGTCTTTCTCCTGCTTTCTGCCACAGTTTCAAAGGAAAATGCTCCAAATGCAAGGGATATGCAATAGGATTTGTTCGCCAACACACTCACTCTGGAGCCTTTCTTCATCACTTCTATTTGTGTTTATTGTTATTGATTGTGACCCTGTGGTTCAGAAAAACCTCTTGAACTCCATATAATTTCACTTTTCTTGAGAAATGTGATTGTAAGAGCCAGACTAAACTGCAGAGTCTAAGGAGAACGGCTGCATTACTTCCGTATTCCACCTTCCCTAGATGCCCAGGATCCTTATGTCACCTCTGAATGCCAAGTTACCCCCTTGCTCCAAATGTACTTCTTTCTCCTGGCAGAGCTGTCTTTTCCTGTAGCTTTTCCTCCAATGAATGAACCACCAGCCTACTAATAAATAGGTTTATGGGTTTAACTGCTAAGCTACTTCACACCAAGGTGTTAACAACTATTAGTATTTTCACTGTTGACCCCTTGGGGTTATTTACATTTTAAAGAGATGGTGTCTTGAAGAACAATTGTTTAACACAAATGTGGAATTCCTGACCTTGTAGCCAGCTACTGAAGAGGCTAAGATACCTTTCTTACTGGTCTTCAAAACAAATTAGTGGCTTATATGAAAACTCAACCCTGGTGACTATAAACGAGGCAGATTGAAAAGAATGTTATTTTTGTGTTTCCATAGAAATATGATTGTTTGAAGGGGACTTGGATCTTCCAGTGAGAAACAGTATGTATTGAAATGTCTCTTCATATTAGAATAACTCTCTTTGCTGTAAATGAAGTTTTTAATGAAAAATTGATGTTATTACTGAAACTCAAATGCGAAGTTGCATTCATTCCTTTGGCGATTATTCACTGTGCTCACTGCGAGGTGCTGCCAGGTGCTAGGGACCCAGGGGAAGGCCACAGCCCTGCATCTAACCAGGTGACTGACCCCAGTTTGACTTTGATACACACATGATTTATTCCCAGTAGTCACTGCTAATATTATTACAATTACAAATAGAAACCCAAGAAAGACGATGGGGTTGGCACTGCAGTCGTTCCATTGGAACATAGTGGGTCCCCAGTTCAGCATTAGGCAGTGGGATTACCGTAGATGGGCAACAAGGTCTACCCTCTGTACTTAGCCATCTTAGGAATTAATTATGGGTAGATATTGATGCATTTTTTTGTGTACCTGTCACATAAAAGTGTGACACTGTAACTCAGTTGTGTCACATGGCGTCCTCATGTGAATCAGTCAGTCCACACTTAACAGGGTGAAATCTCAGAGATGACTGTGCACATGGAAAATACCTGATTTATATAATGTGTGAAGACCATTGAAAATCGGAGAGAAGCTGGTGTGAGAAACTTAGATGCCCTTGGCTGATATTAAAAGTAAGGCTTATATGAAATGTTTAGCAACAGCCTCCTGTGCTATCTTCCTCCACATGCACAGTCGTGTCTGGGCCTCTGCAAAGAGGCGACCCTTGTTGCTAGTATAGTAAGTGTATAGTCTTATTAGGCTTTCTTCTGTTTATTTTGTGTCTTGGCATTTTGCTAGTTTTCCAAACCACTGCCTGCTCAGAGAACAGATGGCATGAGACCAGTGCGTGCTCGAGTAGCAGCCAGGATAGTCAGAGGGTCCAGGGTCCAGGCCTGCTCGCTCCTGGCACAGCGCCTCCCATGTCTCTGATCCCAAGTCTGAGTGATCACTGGGCTCTTTGGCCAGCCTGGTCTCCGGATGTAGGGTCAGACTGCTGGGCCTAGTCCCAGAGGCGCCCCAGGTGGTGGCCGTCTTCAGTCTTCATGCACTGTCAGTGCCGAGAGGTGCCACAGGAGAAAAAAGGAGTGAGATGAAGAAGTGTCAAGCATTGCAGCTGCCGAGGACACAGAGCTGCAGTCCTACTGGAACAGGCAGCAGGAGCTAGAGCCTCTAAGTGACCAGAGGCAGTCATTGTGAGGGAAGCCAGACACATTTTCGTATGCTTCTGCCCTTGAGCATGCTTAGACTGTTTACTGAATGTGTCATTGACTTCATTTCTTTATAGAGACGTAATGTGAATTTAGGAAGAGTAGTATTTAAAAACTCCTTTTTTTCCCTCCCCGTTCCCCCTCTTTGAAGGAATTCCTAAGCCTGCAGGGTAAACTAGCGTTAGGATGGTTAATAAGTCTTTCTTCTGACTGATTTAATATGAGCAGGCAAGGTTCCTTTTGGGACCGGTTATGACACATGGTGCCAATAGTGGTTAGTTTGTAATGGGAAGTATGGTGTGTATTACCTTGTGAATTCTGCAAATAAGAAAGGGAGAGGGACAGAGACAGAGGAAGAAAGAAGGAATGTAGTCAATGAAAACAGGAAAACCTGGATTCAGAATCTCTTGATAGTCTCATAAAAGCCTAATGATCAGAATCAATCTTACTTGTATTACTTTTCTGTGGAAATGAACACAGGCACCTTTGATCAAGCACAGTGTGGCTGTACGTGCCCCTTTACACTCAGGTGTCACTGCCCGTGATAGTGTGGGTGCGTTTCTGATGATGCCCCCTCCCCTGCTCACTCACCAGCTCAGCGTACTCAGCCCAGCCCAGCCGGCCTTGGGAGCTGACTGTGAAGTGGGGAGAACGTAGTGATCAAGCAGTCCTGTGAATAAATGTGCACTTGCTCCTGGGGAGAGCCTGCAAGGCAAGCATAACCACGAGAGCATTTCCCTGCCTCTGTGGTAGATGGTAGAGGGAGAGCTGACTGGGGACAGGTGCTCACAGTGGAGGCAGGGAACAACCTGGGAGGGAGTGTGGAGGGCAGGTGGGTGGCAGGGGTCCCTCAGGCTGGTTAAGGGTTTTCTTTTCTGAGACCCTGCGGGATCTTGAAGGTTTTGGAAAGCCATTGGAGTGTTTGGAGCAGGGGGATGACAAGCTCTGTTTTCACTTGACTGTGGTGTGGAGACTGGGCAGGGGGTGTGGAGGGTCAACCTTTGAACATATGAGGAAGGCCCTGGCACAGACAGGGCAAGGGCTGCTTTGAGGCCATTCGGCTGATTTGGGTCATAGTTGGGCCTAAAACTCCAGCTGTAGTGTTTGCTCTTATAGGTACATCCAATATTATCTTCCATTCATGACTGTTCTAGCACTAGATGTGTTCTTACTCTGAACTAGAGTGAACCTCACCAAAAAAAAAATGACCACAGGTAACAAGCATGAAAAAAACAACACATTTCAAAGAAACAAACCCCCAATTCTTATAATTTTAAAAGCTCCACTGGTGGCATGTGTGGGAGTCAGGGAGGGTCTTATCAGTCAGGTGAAATTTGAGCAGGGAGCCAAGGGAGTGACCCATGTGGTTATTTGGGAAGATTTCTAGGTAGAGGGAACTCTGTGCAAAAGCGTTGAGGCCAGAGCTTTTCCGGACTGTTCCAAGTCATGTGACTGGAGAGGAGCAAGGGGAAGAAAGGGATACAGGCCAGGTATGCATGTGCGTGGTCCTGTAGGTCCCTATAGGGCTCTGGTGAAAGGGGCCAGTCCAAACTTGGAGCAGAGCAGTGTCTTGGCTTCGATTTCATGAGTGGAACAAAGTGGGGGTAACGGCAGAGGAGTCGTTGAAGTACTGAGTCCCTAGAGGTGATGGCTCTCAGGCCAGGGTGTTCCCGGTGGAGGGAATGAATCAAAACCTGGAAAGTGGTGCTGTGAGGGTTCGCTGCGGACTGAGAAAGACAAGAGTGCATTTGAGATTTTGCCTGAGCAATTGCAGTTGTATTTTATCAGGATGGGGAAGATTGGGGAAGTTTTGATCATCAATTTTATTGTGAGGAGACAATTTATTATTACTATTATTATCATTATTATTAGTAATAGAAGTAGTAATATTTTAGCTGACTTTTATTATTACTGTTTGTTGACATCTTGTTTCTGTGGTTGTGCTCTCTAACCTTTTAGAAAACAGCTTACCACTTATTTAGGATATTATGAGTGTTAATCGTCCGGAAATCAAATGGAGTTTCTTTGCAAGAAAGATTCAATTTAAAGTACTTTGATTCTTCAGGGGAAAGGGAAAGGGAAAAGATTTTAATGCTCTATTTATTATTCTATCGAAAAGTAGAAGAGTGATTATAGATGTTGACAGGACTCAGATCCATGAACTGCCCTGAATTGGGTGGCACGAGGTTTGGGTGAATCTAAATCTGTTTCCTTCCTTTAAAAACATCTTTGTATATTTGAGATGGGTCCTCTATGTTGGGAATAGAAATGGCTCCTCTTTTAACACATTGTGGACCGGTGATGGAGAGTTGCGTCTATACATTAAGGGGGAATGTTTCCAGAGGTATCACACCCTCAAGCACTACTAGGGTCTTTGGTGAGTATTTCCTGAAAATTTCAGTTCACAAAAATAGCGAATTTGTCATAAAATTTTAAAGAAACTCAGTATAAAAGTTGATTTAACTGGTTTAAACCCTGGGAACATGCATTTAAACAGTTTAAATGCCCTGTCCTCAATGTGTTAAATTAGGGTCCCTTTCCTGGCTCTGTTATCAGAGTTACTCTTGTGTGATGCTGGTTAGAAATGCAGATTCTCAGCCTCACCCTGACCCACAAATTAGAACCTGCTTTTTAACAAGGTCCTGAGGAGGTTCATGCATCTTAAAGTTTGAGAAGTACTGAGTGAAAACAATTTTAAGTGTTTCTGAAGCCTTCTTGCTTCAGGGTCAGCATTTCATCAGGGCCACTGGGTTTAAATACAATGAAAACCAGCAGGTCTTTCGAGCTGCTCTGAACAGGGTCAAGTTACAGATCACCGCCAACAGCATCTCTAGCAGTCTGGCACCCTGTAGATGCTTTCTTTCTTAGAGAGCCCTTTGAAAATGAGATCCCTGGTAAGTTGGCGTGTGCACTGGCATGAAATAGAGAGCCCTCTCTCTTCTAAAGAGAGGATCAGAAGTGGGGGCTGAGTGAATGGAGGGGGAAAGCCCAGGTGTCTGGGCACCCAGTGTTGCTGGTGCACCTGCTGGGGTGAAAGGAAATTCATATTGCTGACAAGAAATAGCTGTTTGATGTACATTGGAGCACTTATTTGGGAAACATTGCCCATAGATCTCAGAACTGTTTGTTGCATTTTCCTTAAATATTTCTCTTGTCAAAATGATGAGAAAATAGCTTGTGTGGGAACTGGAGAAGTGCAAATTTGTTAATACTTCCTTTGACAATGGTTTGTATTCAGAGCTGTTTATGAGCTGTCACAAATCATTTCCCGTTAAAAATGTTCTGCTGTTCAATCAAGTAGAGATGGAAGGGTCTGGGAGAATACACATGGCCTCATGGCCCCAGCTCAAGAAGGGCTCAAGTATGTGTGCTGTGGTTCTGATTTTTAAGTTGATGAATTGAATTGTAAACAGTGCAAATGTCCTGGTTTCTGTGGAAAAGTTCTGTTTTGAAAATCTTTTCTCTTTTAATGATCATGAGAAGCCCAATATTAAGGCATAAGTTTGAGATTTAGCCATTCTTTTGATGGCTAGGATAGAGAGGAACTCAATACATGTCCTTTTGTTCTTTCATGATGTTTGTCAGACTCAGGGGTGGTGCTGTTAGCTCATCATTGATAAGAACATGGCATGCAGTTGTTTTCCCACTGATGTGCCCTGACCCGTCTGTCCCACCCCATCCACCTTGTGCTCAAGGCTGACATCTGCAGTGGCTTTCAGAGTGCAACTTGTGGCCTTGCGAATTGTGAGAAATCAAATGATCATATGGGGTTTTTTCTTTATGGATCTGGATGCTTTATAGCAGAGGTTCTCAACTGGAGGTGATTTAGTCTCTCAGGGGACATTTGACAATGTCTGGAGACATTTTTGGTTGTCATAACTGCAAGGCAAGAGGGGCTACTGGTATCTAGTGTGTAGAGACCAGGGATCCTTTACATGCTCCACAATGCACAGGACAGCCCCTACGTCAAAGAATTATCTAGCCCAGATGTCAGTACTGCTGAGGTTGAGAAACCCTGACTTAGAGTTAGTGACAGTTTTGATAGATGGATACGAGTGGGTAAAGATAAGAACATATACCTTGGCCAGATAGTGGTTGAAAAGATGTCAGATCTCCAATGTCTGTTCCTATTTCTTTTTCATTTGATTACTTAATATTCAGAAAAGAAATTCCATTGTCCAAATCCATTTTTACCAACCAGGACAGATAGTCACAAACTGCTAAGGTCCAGATGGGTAGACTCCTTCAACGTAGGTAGCCCTACTTTTTTCTTCTGTGCTTCCAGAACATTTTGCTTGACGATAAAAAAGCACATCTCTAAATGGATGAGAGGGGTTTTCTTTTATAAGCTCCTGATTTGTCTTAATCAGTGAATTCTATGAAATCCTTTTTTGTTAGGATTAAAATGGAATCTGCTAATAAAATACCCATTGTGGACAATGATGAGCACACTGGAAATGTGATACCTTTTCTTGAAGATTTTATGTTCAAGAAATTTGGATATTTACTTAAATTTTGTTTTCATGACTTCAAAATTCAAGTTTTTTTAAACAAATGTTTAAAAATGAGTAGAGGGAAGTTCAGAGACTGGAAATAGATCACCTGTGTACTGAAGTTTAAACTCTTTTTCACAATCACTCTTCCTTTCTTTCACCAGGTGCTCTCTTAAAAGCTTTTGTGATCTGCTTACACCTTACAGAAATTTGCAATTGATAAATTTGTTGTTCATTAATTTTGTCTTTAGGCCAGTAATATTTCTTTCTAGCTTATTACTAAGGTTGTGGTTTGGTCTCTTATGATACAGATTTCCTCTTTCCTTAGCTAGATTACTGATAATGTTCAAATGGGGCAGATAAAAGATTAGGCCAAAACAACTGCCCTTTAACCTCTATAAAACAAAGTCTTCTGAGAAAATGCTGTCTAAAGGGGACTCAATTTAATCCAGAATGGACAGGTGCAGCTGCCATGTACAACTTCTGGGCCCAGTATGATGGCAGACCAGTGAGTTCTCAGGGCAGGTTATAGTTTATTATTTCATGCTCAAGTCAGGATGACAGTGTGTTCCTGAAACGAACTCTGCTTTTGGAGGCTATTGTTTTTCTGGAGCACTTGTACAACTTCACACCTCCTCCAGACTGAAGCAAATTTGCATAGTTTATGGCTACCTCCTGATTTCTAATTGACTTCTGGGTAAAATGAATCTTAACACTAAAACATCCCACAGTAGTAGCTCTTAGAGAGGTACAAGTAAAAGAAGCCAAAAGTCTTAGAATGTTTTATTATATATATATCATACATTGTTATATGGTTTTGATTCATTTTCTTCCAGTTGTTTCTTTGCTTGTTTTCTGATTTTATCTATCTCTATCTATCTATCTATCTATCTATCTATCTATCTATCTATCTATCTATCTTACTCACAAAACTCAAGGGGCATTCATGCTACCTTTCCCTTTAAAGTGAGAAGGCTATAATTTACTTTCAGATAATTTCTTAAAAGCACATATTGCTATTTCTGAAGGTCATTGCTTTGACCTACTGATTTTCAGTGTCACTGAGTGGCTCACGTTCCAGCACATGTGTCACAACTTTGGAAATACACCCTTTGCTGCCTTGAGCTTCTTTCTGACTACAGCACCAAACATTTCTCTCTTAGCTGACTGCTCCCTTGATATCTGTGAAAACAGGACCTTCTCTAGTTTTTCAGCAGTACTGTTGAGAGTTCTGAAGACTTTCTTTGCCTTAGGAAACTGACTGGAGAAGATTGTCTTTTATGTACTTTCATAACCAACTTAAATGTACTAGAGCACTTTGCAAACCTTTCTCTAATATGTTTTTTAACAAATAGCTGAGTCGTATTGGTTTTACATGAACTTGGCCAAATCTGATCATGTTTGGAGTGAATAGCCGCCATCTGACAATTAGTGGGACATGGTGAGATTATTAAGTATAGCATTTCTGTGACTCAGCCAATTATTTTCTTCTCCATATTGTGTTATTTGTTGTTGCTATTCTTTCTCTCACTGTTTCCTTCCCCCTTGCAGATGTCTTTCTTTCTAGAACATTCCTTATCATTTTTGACCTTCTGTGTCATAGACAGGTATGGTCACCTGTACCCATCTGACCTTGAATTCCCTCTGTTAAGTTACATGTCTAAATGGAGCCATCCAGCCTTGGTTTGAACCTTTCTAAGACCAGGTTGCTCATCACTATTGATTGCAGCCCATTTTGAGGACAATGCAGCAGCTGGAATGCCCCTAAGACTGGGTTGAAATGTGCCTCTCTGTGACCTTCCCTGGCCTGTGATTCTTCCACATTGGCCCTGCAGATATTTGAAATTACCTCTGATGCCCCACCTGACCCTCTTCTTTCCAGGTTGGAAACCCAGCTTGCTTTTACTGTTCCTTCTCTGGCACATTGATAGCCTCTCTGTGTTCCTCTTCTAGATGAGGGTGTGCTCACCAGTTGGTGGTAGGAGTGCTTTCCAGAACCTAGCTGTGATGCACACTGTGTCTTAGTGTGGCAGGCTTGACGAGGTGACAATAGTATTAGTGATGCTGAGATGCTGGGGCATTTAATTCTGGCTCCAGTAAACAGCAAAACTCTGCCCCAACATTCCATTTACTGGTGGAAAAACAGAACAGTGGGCTCTTGCTGTTCTGCTTCCTAGATGATAGATTTTCTTTGTATTGTTTATCAAGAAAGAATGTGGTTTCCAGCCAAGGACTTGGATTCCTGGTTCCTAGTGAACGGTTGTTAGTGCTCTCTGAGGCTCTTCATTTGTAGAAAGATAATTTCGAGAAAATGCCCTGTGTGGGACAGGGTAGATTTCAGCAAATGTTTGTAAAAATCCCTGTTCAGTTTAATTTGTGGGCTAAGAATCCTTGTTGTTGGTTTTACACTTCAACTTTAGAACTTTTGGGGTGGGGTTTGTTTCGGCAGCTGTATTCCAAAAGGCAACACTGATTAGGTCCACAGAGCTAGTGAAAAGCCCACCTATAAATTAACCTTGTGGGTAGAACTTAGACAATATTGTTAGAAAGTGCAGTGTTTCTATCCTACTTTTGAATTTCAGGGATGAGGATTTGTAAAGACCTCATCTATACTGAAGACTGCCTGAGAGCCACAGGGTCATTCCAGGCATATGTGCAGAACCTGTGCCGTGTGTGCATTAGGAAGGGGAGGTTCGTGGGGACTGTGGATGCATTACTGCACATGCAACTGGGCCTGAGAGACCAAAGAGGATGTGAGGAAACGGGAGTGATGCTGTGGGAATGGCAGAAACACATGTAGTTTGGTAAACAGGGACTGAACTTGGAGCAGTGCCCATGGTGTGTGAACACCGTGTGCCAGCCTTCCTGTCTGCATTCTAGCAGATATCACAGTAGCCTGGCAAGGCCAGCAAGAGTACCAGGTGGAGAGACTTAGGCTCACCAAGGCAGGAGCTGGCTAGGAGAGAGGTAGTGACTTATGGTGGCACCTCACACCACTTGCTGGTCCAAATTCCAGCTCTGTCTGTTCTTAGCTCTGTGATCTTGGATCATTCACTTGACCTTCCTGTGCCTCATTTTCCCCATATGTAAAAGAAAGATGTTGGTATTATCATACTAGTATTATTCACCTCATAGAGTTCTTTTAAAAAAAGTTTTTAAAATAACATTTTTATTTTTAAATTACAGTTGACATACAATATTATATTAGTTTTAGGTGTATAGCATAGTGACCAGACATTTACATAACTTACAAAGTGATCACTCCAATAAATTTAGTACCCATCTGACACCACACATAGTTATTACAATGTTATAGACTATATTTCCTCTGCTGTACTTCATATTCCATGACTATTTTTTTCCATTTTTCAATTACAGTTGGCATATAATATTATGTTGGTTTCAGGTGTATAGCACAGTGGTTAGACATTTATATAACTTACAAAGTGATTACCCCAATAAAACCAGTACCCATCTGACACCGTACATAGTTATTACAATACTACTGACAATATTCCCCATTCTATACTCTATATCCCCATGACTATTTTGTCACTACCAATTTGTACATATTAATCCCCCCTTCACCCATCCCCAAGTCTCTTATCAGCCCAGCAACCATCAAAATGCTGTCTATCTATGAGCTTGTTTCTGTTTTGTGTGTTTATCCTGTTCTCTAGATTCCACATGTAAGTGAAATCATATGACACTTGCTTTTCTCTGTCTGACTTACTCCACTCAGCCCATTCATGTTGCTGCAGATGGCAAAATTTCATTCTTTTTTCTGGCTGAGTAATATTCCATTGTATAAACGTGCCACCTCTTCT
>NW_017731872.1:710347-711258 GCF_001890085.2 Hipposideros armiger
TCTGCAGTTCCACCAACAGTGCACCAGGGCTCCCTTTTCTCCACAGCCTCGCCAGCACTTGTTGTTTGTTGGTTTATTGATGATAGCCATTCTGACCCGAGTGAAGTGGTTTCTCATTGTGGTTTTTATTTGCATTTCTCTAATGATTAGTGAGGTTGAGCATTTTTTCATAGAAATGCCTCTTCATATCCTCTGTCCATTATTTTAATTGGGTTGTTTGTTTTTTTTGGTGTTGAGTTGAATGAGTGTTTTGTAGATTTTGGATATTAACCTCTTATCAGATGTTGGCAAATATCGTCTCCCATTCAGTAGGCTGCCTTTTTGTTTTATTGATGAGTTTCTTTGCTGTGAAAAAAAACTTTAAGTTTGATGTAACCCCATATGTTTATTTTTTTCTTTTATCTCCCTTGCCCGAGGAGATATATCAGTAAAAATATTACTGAGGGTAATGTCTGCAAATTTACTCCCTATGTTTCCTTGTAGGAGTTTTATGGTTTCAGGTCTTACATTTAAGTCTTTAATCCATTTTGAATTTGTTCTCGTTTATGGTGTATGTAGGTGGTCCATTTTAATTTTTTTTGCATGTGTCAGTCCACTTTTCCCAGCACCATTTATTAAATAGACTATCTTTACTCCAATGTAATTTCTTGCTTCCATTGTCACAGATTAAATGACCACATATGGATGGATTTATTTCTGGGTTCTCTATTTTGTTCCATTGATCTATGTGTCTGTTTTTATGCCAGTACCATACTGTTTTGATTACTATAGCCTGGTATTATGATTTGATGTCGGGTAGTGTGATAACTCCCACTTTGTTCTTATTTCTCAAGATTGCTGTGGCTATTAGGGGTCTTTTATGGTGCTATATAAATTTTAGGATTATATGTTCCATTTCTGAGAAAAATGTC
>NW_017731872.1:716601-736222 GCF_001890085.2 Hipposideros armiger
GCAGTTGGGTGCCGCCCATGCTGGACCTGGGGTAATGTGGGGATGGTCTCTGTGTGAACTGAAGCTGGCTGCCTTCTATATGGGTCCTGAGGCAGTTTAGGAAAAGGCCCAGGGCCCCCTAGGCCTGTTGCCACCTGTCAAATGCCAGTAAGACCCACCTATTGAAAGAGGCTCTTTAGGGGCATGTGTCTGGCTATTTGACCCAGTGTTGAGGGTGCCTCTGCTATGTGGCACTAGCTTGGCAGGATGAAGTTCAAGTGAGTTCTGCAATGTGATTGATGGTTTTTAAGACGTTAATGCAGATTCAGGTCTTATAGCAATACCTGTCCTGTGACCCTCTTGTATAGTGTCCCAAGGGCGCTCCACCTCATGCTCACAGATTCACAAAAGCTGCCCCCGAGTGGCTGTTGTGCAGGTTTGTGGTCACTGAACACTACGAAGATGACTCCAGGGTTCTGCATACCACCTTCTGTTGTACCAAACCTTTTCCACAGTTTATAGGGGTGGGGCCAGTCACCCTGGCACCCCGATTGCCCCTGGCAATGCAGCTGTAGGTGAATGAGGTGGTGTTATAGGTACGTAAAGGCTGTAGTTAGTAGTTTCTTGAAATTTAGTGTAGTCTCAGCTCCTGGACCAGTGTCAGGTGCATGTCCACTTCATAAAACAAAAACAAAGCAAGGCAACCCAACAACACTAAAAAACAAATACACTCCCACAGAAACTTGATAAGCAATGATTCGACAGAAGTAACAAAAGTATATAGAAGAGACACAAACACAAACACAAAAACAGGAGAACAAGACAGAAAAACAGTGACCAAAGCAATATCCAGATAAACAAGTCTGAGAAACAACAACAAAAACAAAACAGATGAAAGAAAAAAAGCAAAAGGAACAAAAAGATGAAAGAGAAAGAAAAGTAAAAAAAAATAATAATGAAGAAAAAAAGGGGGAAGAAAAAAAGAAGGAAAAAAAAGGAAAGCGAGATTAAAAAGAAAAAAAGGTTCTTCGCTTGCTTTAATCTATAGACCACTTGCTCAGCAATAGAGAGTGTCTGGGCGACTCAGCACCAGCTATGTTGTGGGGAAATGCTCAACACATCATGCTCCGGCCTCTCTCTGAGGTTTGCAGTGAGCTTCCTGCAATTCACTGATGTGTGCTCTGGAACCGTCTTCACCACCAAAAATCCTCACAGGTTGCTGTGGGTTGTCTGCTGCTGCAAAAAACCCTCCGTGGTCTGCGGAGGTGGGGGCCAGGCACCAGGATTTCAGGGTTGTCCCAGCAACACAGTTCTAGGTGAGCGGGGCAGGACCCCAAGGCACCACAGGGCGTGGTCAGTGGCACCCACCAAGTCAGAGCAGCGTGCACTCCTGCACCGGCAACCAGCCCGCACAAACCCACCATGACTGTCCCAGNTTTCTTGAAATTTAGTGTAGTCTCAGCTCCTGGACCAGTGTCAGGTGCATGTCCACTTCATAAAACAAAAACAAAGCAAGGCAACCCAACAACACCAAAAAAATACACTCCCACAGAAACTTGATAAGCAATGATTCGACAGAAGAAACAAAAGTATATAGAAGAGACACAAACACAAACACAAAAACAGGAGAACAAGACAGAAAAACAGTGACCAAAGCAATATCTAGATAAACAAGTCTGAGAAACAACAACAAAAACAAAACAGATGAAAGAAAAGAAACAAAAGGAACAAAAAGATGAAAGAGAAAGAAAAGTAAAGAAAAATAATAATGAAGAAAAAAAGGGGGAAGAAAAAAGAAGAAAAAAAGGGAAAGCGAGATTAAAAAGAAAAAAAGGTTCTTCGCTTGCTTTAATCTACAGACCACTTGCTCAGCAATAGAGAGTGTCTGGGCGACTCAGCACCAGCTATGTTGTGGGGAAATGCTCAACACATCATGTTCCAGCCTCTCTCTGAGGTTTGCAGCGAGCTTCCTGCAATTCACTGCTGTGTGCTCTGGAACCGTCTTCACCACCAAAACTCCTCACAGGTTGCTGTGGGTTGTCTGCTGCTGCAAAAAACCCTCCGTGGCCTGCGGAGGTGGGGGCCAGGCACCAGGATTTCAGGGTTGTCCCAGCAACACAGTTCTAGGTGAGCGGGGCAGGACCCCAAGGCACCACAGGGTGTGGTCAGTGGCCCCCACCAAGTCAGAGCAGCGTGCACTCCTGCACCGGCAACCAGCCCGCACAAACCCACCATGACTGTCCCAGCCGGATCACGCCGGTGCATAGCTCCCAGCTCAACACTCCCAGGAAAACTCCCAGTCTCAGCCTGTCCCAATCAGCCACTCGCACATCAGGCAGAGCAGCCCGACAGCCAATTGCCAGCCTGGGAACTGCACGCACAGTGCGGAGAGTGGGGACCCAAGGCGGCTCACCCACTCCTGCGTCTCAATGAGCAGCCTGTTGGAGCCTGAGCGCTCATGCGCTCAGGGCTCAGGGCGTTTCCCTGGCTACACAGCACAAGCAGTGGGGAGGGTCGGGATCCAAGGCAGCATGCGCTCGCATGCACACAAGCACTCCTGCACCAATTCCACCAGACCAATGCGGTCCCGGACCTGACCCTTTGTGAGAGGGCCCAACCCTGAAAAAATGGCACCCTCCTGTGCAGTATTTATGTGCAAGCTCCACACCAGGGGAACAATGGTCCCAAAACCTCCAGCTCATGCACCAATGGCGCTCAGTTCAGTCCTTCCCCACAGGCTCCTGTGCCCCACTCACACAACTACTCCCTCCACCAGGGACCGGGTGAGTGCTCACCAGTGAGCGAGTTGGTTTGCCGGCTCCGCTGGTTCTCTAGCCGTCCTCAACCTCACTGAGTTGAGCAAAGAGAGTCCTTACTAATTTCTGCTGCCAGCTATCATAGTACTCCTCTTCCCGGCAAAGTAATTCTGGGCTGGTGAGCTCGGTGTGGGGCCAGAGGGTCTCTCCCCCAACCGGAGAAGCCTGTCCACCGCTTAGGTGTCCCTCATGGGGTTTGCTCTCTCTCACCTCTGCCCCTCCTACCAGACTTGACATGGCCTCCTCTTTAAGTCCTTCGTTTAGAGGTTCTGTTCTTCTAGTGTTCAGGAGACTTCCGAGGTTGAATGTTGTATAAATTATTTGTAATTTTGGTGTGATCCCACAGCATCTGTCTATTCCACCATCTTACTGGAAGTCCCCTAATGTATTCTTTATTTCAGTTATTGTATTTTTTTATGTCTGACTGGTTCTTTTTTATGTTTTCTATCGCCATTTTTATGTTTCTTATCTCTTTGTTGAAGTTTTCACAGAGATCATTGAGCATCCTTATAACTAGTGTTTTGAACACTGCATCTGGTAGATTGTCTTCACTTTGTTTAGTTCTTTTTCTGGAGCTTTGTTTTTTTCTTTAATTTGGGACATGTTTCTTTGTCTCTTCATTTTGGCTGCCTCCCTGTGTTTGTTTCTGTGTACTTGGTAGGGATGCTATGTCTCATGGTCTTGTAGAGTGGTCTTGTGATGTGGGGCCTAGTGGTACAGTCTCCCTGGTCACCTACCCTGGGTGTTCCAGGTGTGTCCATTGTGTGGGTTGTGTGTGCCTTCCTGTTTTAGTTGAGCTTTTATTGCTGTTGCACTTCAGTGGGTGTGATGGACTGTCAGGCTGATTGGTTGTGAGGATTGACCCTGTGGAACAGGATTTGCTTTAGTAGAGCTCTGGTGTCTTCTGAGTCTGCCTTTGGGTTGTGTCATTTGTGGAGGTGGTTGGGTGGTGCTTTGAAGTTGGACACCACGTGTGTTGGTTCTGGGGTATCTTGGGAGGGCCTCTGTTGCAGGCCAAGTTTAGCTGCTGCCTGTGCCCTGCCAGGGGCTACTTGGTATGAGCTACAAAGTGGTCTGCAGATGGCTGCCACTTTTGCTGGGTTTGGAGGTGCCTGGGAGAGGCCAAGGTGTGAACTGAGACTGGCTGCTGCTAGTGCCAGGCTCTAGGCTACTCAGCAAGTGGCATGGGGCACATGGAGGTTAGATTCTGGTTGCTTGAGGACTGTGAACTTTTGAGAGTTTTTAGGAAAGTTGAAAGCATGAGTCAAGAAAGGCCGTTTGTACAGAGAAGCTACTAGAAGCAGCTTGGGTGGGGCGAGTTCTCAGGGAATCATCAGGGTGGGGAGAGCTGTGTTAGCCAGGTTAATAGAGACTCAGATATGGAGCCTGCCTGCATGTGCACGCTGGGTTGTGGGTGGGCTCAACAATGGAACAATGGCTTCTGCCAGCAATTCTGTGTGGGAGAAAGCGGCCTCTCTTGAAGCAAGACAATTTAGTTCCTCCCCGTATGTCTCTGGCACCTTTTGAGTTGTTGCCGCAGCACTGGAGCTCAGAGCAAGTGAGTTCGTCAGTGAGTAAGTATGGGCAGGGTCCCTTTAAGAGAAATGCCTGGGACTCCAGCAGTCCTTCCCCTCACTTAGTCCCAGTCTCCGCTGGTTTTCACAGCCAGACGTGATGGGGACTTCTCCTCCTGGCACTGGAACCCTGGGCTGGGGGAGCCTGATGTGAGGCTGGGACCCCTCACTCCTCGGGGGACATCTGCAACCGAGATATACCTCCTGATTTTTAACTGCCACCTGTTTTGCATCTCTGCCCCTCCTACCAATCTGGCCATGGCTTCTTTATATCCTTATAGGACTTCTGTTCAGCCAAATTTCAGGTGGTTCTCAATGATGGTTGTTCTGTAGTTTAGTTGCAATTTTGAGATGGTCATGGGAGGAGGCAAAACGCAGCATTCTACTTACTCCGCTGTCTTGATCAGAAACTTCTCATCGAGTTCTTATAAGGATTTTCAGTTAAGAGTATAAAGTGCTTAAAACATGACTGGCCTAGTCTAACTGTTTGTTATGATTGTAAGTGAGAACCCATGTCTGTCTGACTACACCACCTGTCTGTCTGAAGATCATTACTGAGTTACAGCTGAACTTCAGTTTCTCCTGTATTAGTAATCTTATTTCATTTACTAAAGTGCAGACTTTAGAATTTTTGGGGAAACTGTAATATAACCCTGGAGTAAGTCTGTAAGATGGTTGTTGAGTGCAGGATGGTGTAGGAGGGGTTCTGTGGTGTGCTGTTATGGAATCAGGGAGGGGTGCATGACCCCTGTTTCTCCTGTGGCAGATTGGACCCCACTCTTTCTCTTCTAGGCCCCACATTGCTGTTGGTCGGTTGGATGCCATTTGAAAGAATGGGGACGAAAGTGGCTGTTAATGGTCCTGTACAGACTATGAGGATGGCTACTTTGCATTAAACTGCTGAGAGAAGTATGGGGCCTGGAGACGTTGGATGGCTTCCCAGCTGTCCTGGGTCACATCCTCAGAGTGCACCTTGCTGCTTTTTAAAAGGGAATATCCAGAACATTAAACATACCCATATTTCACAATAACTATAAAGACATTTTATAAAACCAGAAATTAATGATTTTTTTGACGTATTTGTTATTCAATTATACAATGCCCTTTATGAATGTAGGTAATTAAGAATAGACTTTTTTCATAAATATTCCAAGCCCAATAACTTAGATAAATAATATTCTTAGGCAGAGAAGTCTTTAACATGTGTTTTATATTAGATACTATACTGTGTTTCCTTTATTCAAAGTGATGGTGGGTGCTGAGAATTGTATAATGCTTTTTTCTGCAAATGGCTGTGTTTTAGATTGTGTGAAGTAATTTTTCTGTAGCCTTTCACTTTTTTCCAAGTCTTTGAATCTGGATTGATTTTTGTTTATAAAGCTTTCCAAGATGCATTGCTGAAAAATGTAGTTGAAGAATGCATCTTAAGAAAGCACATTGGGTGTATTTCACAACTGGGCTCTTTTAGAAAAACATTTAAAATACAATGTTCCTGAGTCTGGAAGATTCTGAGGTGGCTTATAAACAGACTTGAGTGTTTCAAGGTGGAGGCAGATGTTGGTAAATTTATCTGAAAATGATATAAAAGCTCTGTTTTCTTTTACCTGATTTAAAGCTGGTTACCTAAACCAGGGACCTGGACTTATTCTGGCTCTTTCCCTTCCTCTCTGCATATCTGATCTCCATATCACCACGTCCTGAGATTTTACTTCTGAGAATTTTTTTGCATGACTTTTATCATTCTTGCATGTAGTTACTGCCTTCAATAATAGTGTTTCTTGCATGGACTTTTGCAATAGCCTCTGGACCGATTGCTTTGCCTTCGATCTCTGATTTTTCTCTCCCATCCTTATATGTCCTTCCCTGTGCTTTAGAGCCTAGGGTCTCAGACATCATTGTGTGGTGTCTGAACCACTTGGAGGGCTCATTAAAATGCAGAGTTTCTGATTTGGTAGGTGTGGAGTGGAGCCTCAGACTTTGAATTTCTCACATGTTCCCAAGGGATGCTGATACTCCTGGTCTGTGACTTCCCTCTGAGAACCACCACTCCAGTTACCTGGCCTGCACAGCTGACCTGTCAGTGCTTTCCTTCAAAAGATAAAGGCTGGGCTTGCCTGTGTGTCCACAGGTCACAGTGTCCTTGCCTGGTTGTTTGTTTCCAGCCCCTCTCCCACTGCTTCCCATTTCACCACATTTCTCTAGTGACACCCAACAGACCATGCCCTTTCCAGCTCCTGTGCCTGGAACGCTGTCCTCCATTTGCAGCACAGATGGATGAGGTGCAGCAGTCACTGAGAGAGGTGTTTCTGGGCTCATCTTGTTGAAATGTGTAACAGAAATGAATTGTTCCATGGCACTCAGTAACACTAGAGCAATTAAACCTCATTGGAGCTCTGACTCACCCAGAAAGGTAAGATAGCTTATATCAGTCATTTGGGGATGGAATGTGTACCGCAGGACTTGTGACTCACCCACCACACCTGCTTCCTTGTTATTGGTCTACTCATGAATGAAGAGCTTGCTTGGTGCTCAGTCAGGATTTGCTGAAGTCATTGCAGGTAGGGGTGGGCCCCCCAGTGCTAGTCCTGGGGAACCTTTGCTCAGCTGCTTTGAGCTCCATCTCCATGGAGCCTTCTCGGCCTGCTCGTCTGTCTCCATCTCTTCCAGCTCTTCTCCTGCAGTCTCTACACATGAAGCCCCTTTCACACTCCCTCACATAGGTCAGTTTAATTTGGGTTTAGACCTCTGTTTTTCAAATGTTGGTATGTTTGAGAATTATTTGGGGGAGCTTGTTAAACATGCAGACATCTAGACCCCTCTCCAAGAGATTCTGATTCAGGGGAGCTGAGATGGTGCCCAGGACTGTGTGTTTTAATAAGAACACCAGGCACTTTTGCTGTAGTTGTTCTGTAAGTTGTGCAGTGAGTAGTAGTTATCCAGATCTCACCCTACCTTTCTTTTTGGACCCAGAAACACAAAACACTATTTTGCTACAAATAGTTAAGTCATTCTGCTACCTGGCTTGATTTTCATGAGTAGACTGCGGACTGCTTGAGGGCAGGAATATGCTTTATTCTTCCTTCACAAAGCCTGTTATCTCAGACTCAATACTGATGTCTGCAGGAATAGTTTTGGAGACAAGTGCATGTCACAAACGGGGGAAGGCACCAATCTTAGGGTTTTGCTTTTTCTTTTCTTTGTGGCATGATGCTACTGGGTCCAGAGGTAGGGAGAATCCTGAGAGTCTCTGATGTCTGGCTTCTACTGAGCATGGCTGAGAATGAGTTGTTTTTTAATTGGCAAAATTGTCATCTTAGATCAATGAAAAGCTGCTGAAGTGGTGTTCATATTGGGGTGATAGCTAGTGATAGTTTTTACATGGAGAGAAGGGCAAGCCCAGCCCGAACTCCTGGCTGGACTCCTGGTCACATCCCTGGAGTCCTCTTCCCACTCCACCCCCTGGAGTTGCCTTCAGGGTGTTAGCTTCAGTTTTGATCACAACCTTACAAGGTGGTATGTCACTGACTTGGTGTAGAATTGAAATGAACACGTTTCTGAGTAAGAGCAATACTAAAAGTTACAATTTTTATGTTCCAGTGAGATTGAAAACCTTTTCTGTTAACCAAATGACAGATCCACTTTTACTTGGAACCTCTTCCTGTAATAACATCATTTTCTGAGTTCTGGCCTAGGTCTTGGCTATAATCAACAGGGTATCTGTGGCAAGAGGGAGGTTGGTAAATATATTCTCAAACTACAACTCTGAATTATGAAGATAACATAAAATTTTATAGCAGTCTTCAGTTATACCTATATTTGCAAAATGTACTTTTACTTGAAAGGGCCAAATAATTAAATGTATTAGAAACATTTTATGCATGAGATCATGTAGAGTCATACACTTTTAAATTATCAGAGAAATGTTTGGTATTTTTGAAAACTCTACTTCCAGTTCTTAGAGAGAGAGAGAGAGAGAGAGAGAGAGAGAGAGAGAGAGAGAGAGAGAGAGAGATGTATGCACAGGCCTGTGGCATTAACAGTTATCAGAAGAGTGGTCTGTCTTATTTATTTTGAAACCAGCAGCACCAACTCTACCTGTCATATGTTGTGGTGGGATTTGAGAATGAGGACAGTTTTATCAGGATTGTGAAGTTTTCCAGGGGGAAAGCCTATGCATGATAATTCACTTTCTAAAAACAACCTGTACACGTGTTCCTGCTCGAGAGGAGCTGTCTGTTTTCGCTCAGATGTAGCTCCTACTGCCATATAGCTTGAGATGAACAAACCTCACTTCTGATGCAGTAAGCAGCTCAGCTTCTTCATTTGTTCATTCTCGTCCTTCGCTTCCCTAGGAGGTTGAAGTCCGAGGTAGTGGAACCTCACTGGGACAGGCATAGTGGAGACCATCCACATGTAAGCATTGTCCAGCGGCTTTCCTGGGGCCCATAGTAACAGCTTGCCTTGTGATAAGAACTAACACAGATTGTGAGTCATTAACTGTTCTTTCTGAGCTTTGATTTAAGTAATGTGAAAACCAGTGCATTCTTTCATTGAGCTGTTTTTCTTCTTGTACTTTTCAAGATGTGCGTGGAGAGACATTTTCCTCTTATGGTAACTAAGACCAGTGTTACACTGATGTCCTTCATTTTCATTATCACATGGTAGAATATTTTATATCTCTGTTGATGCATTGCAGACAGTGCTGACACTTTGCCTTTCTTCTTAGTTCATTCTTTTTCCTGTTTCTCAGTTTCTTCCTTCATCCTCCTCTCCCATTTGGTCCCCTTCTTCTTGCTTTCTCCTCTTGGCTTGACCCTTCTCCTTTCCTTTCCTTCCTGTTCCTGGCAGCCATTGTAATTGGGAAGTTGGCCAATCATATTATGTGTTAAGGTCTTGTGGTTGTAATTATTTTCCTTCTCACAAAAATTCCAGTTATTTGAATTTTCCAGCTGTTTGAATTGTGGCTTGGTGGGACTTAATTTCATCTGAGCACCTGAAAACATAGTGCTTATTGGTCTCTATATACATATCTGAGTTTACTGTTGAAGACACCTAGGAAAAGAGATATTTTAACAAGTCAGTGGATACAAAATGTTATGCTTTCAAAATTACTCTTCTGTCTAGTATTTAACAGCTGAAGCATACCACATACCATACTTGTAGCTTGATTTCCCCCTGTAACGCAGTGTTGCTATGCTGAAGTCACTTCATGCTTTCCCCCTTTTTGCTTTCCTTTCTCTTACCTATGTCATTAATTTTAGGTTACACTGATTTCTTAAAGGCTAAAGTAATGCACAAAGTAAAATCTTAAAATGTTTAGAAGCTATGCAGTATTATATTGTAAACCTGTAAAAATTCTTAACAAAGTTAGTGGTTTGGAAGGATTTTCATGAGAACTTCAACTAAAAGGTAGTAAATTCCTTAAAATAACTAAACTTTGGCTTATAATAAGGTCATTATTTGGCAATGTCTACATTTTAAAAACTTTCCAGAACTCAGAGGAGGAAATAATTCTGAGACAATGTAGTGATTTAAAAAGTAAAGACAACAAATTAACATTTGTATTATTTGCCAAGGATTGCCTTCCCTTTTTCCTACATTTTACCCCACATTTTGGATAAATGGGACCATGAGAAGAACTAGGAGATTAGTTTTACTTTTTCTTTTTTCTTTTTTTGATTGAAATTGGTTTCGTAGAAGTGGAAATCTGGCAGTAAGTATGGAAACTAGCAAATCAGTTTACAGTGTTCTATGCTTCTTAGTTTAATGATACCCACAAGAATGAAGAAAGACTGCATGACTTCAAATAAGAGAAGGCTGTACTAATGAAGGTTTTGCCTTTTCTGGAATTTTATTTTTTACCCTTGTTAATTCAGTAGCATGCAGAATGGCATATCCAAACTTTAGTTGGTTAATATTGGCCTCTAAATGGGTAGAATTTCAACTCCAATCGTTATTTTTTGATGATTTCATGGAGAGAATGCTGGGAAATATTTTCTAAGAGTGGTGTAAAATGAGGAAGAATGTGGTAATTAAAACAACAACAACAACAAAAATCTGTGACTTAATGGAATATAAGCAATTGGGTAATAGCAGTTTTTACAATCAAATGTTGTGTTCTGAACTTGACCTCTAATGAGGTAGTGTAAGCATGTATCTATTTTCAGTTAAAATGACCAATTAACATGGGGATATTTGGAGAATCTCTGTTCCTTTCAAATAAAGTAGGATAGATGGACATTTTCTTGAATGATGGTTTCATCATTAATATATGTTTTCCAGCCCACTGGAGCCCTCATGAGCCCATTTGGCATAACATGGCTCATTTTTAGTCTACCCAAGTTTGTAGTATATGAGTTATTTCCATATTGATGTTCTCTTTTCATCCTTGGACAGTTTATGTTTCTGCAGTAGGCTTTGTCCTGTTTTCCAAGTCCTCTCTGAGTTCTTTTACTCTCTCACTGGGTGCTGTCCTCTGCTCTTCCCAGATGGCCCTCTCCATCACCACCATTGATGGGCTGCCACCAGCTGAAGCCCATGTTAACATGCCTGTGGATGTCACCTAAATATCTGCCTTCATAGCAGGTGCTTTCTGCTGAAGAGTCTGCTCTGTATTTGAACACACATTATTAGGGAGACTAAGGCAGGGTATTTTGATCTACAAATCACCCAGGGCTGTCTAGCACTTTGCTACACAGTTGGCATCCCCTGGGATCTTGTTGGAAATGCAGAATCTTGGGGCTCACTGCAGACCTGCTGAGTCTCAATCTGTTCTGCTTTACAGTGCAAAGTAGTGCTTATACTGAGCCTATTTTAATGACCACTTACAAGTTTACCAAAGCAACGAAAGGAAAAGGCAAAGATGCTTTAGCAGTAGAATGTGCTTTCACTGTTATTTCAGAATACTGAATCTCAGACTTTATTTGAAAAGTTCATGCACAGATAGTGCAGTTGGGGTGAGTTCTATTTAGCTCCAGCAGAGAACAGTTAGCTCCTTTCTGCTTTCTGGTTAGTCCATGAGTCTTGCAGGGCTAATCTGTGAAGGATCATTCCTTCAGGAAACCCTCAAGTTTCACTAGTAGAGTGCTCTGCAGGCTGGGAGGGTAGATAGACAAAGGGGGAGACAGCTGATGTGACAAATGTGGGGTTAGTCATTCATTAAGTTATTAATTAAGTGCCTTCATTATTTAAGGCCTAGAAGAGTGTTTTATAACTGCAGGTCACAACTTCTTGGCAGGTCATTAAATCATTTTAGTAGGTAACCACCAGCACTTAAAAGTGATCTGCAATAGAAGAGAAGATAGAGTATAGTTGACATAGTCAGGCTAAAATTGTTTTTAGAAACTTTAACAAAGTTATACATGTGATATGTATATGTATATATAGATTTTTAATATCACAACTCAGTATATCTATATGTATGTAAATACATGTATGTATTGTATTTTCATATATATGTATGCCTATTCCAAGGTGTGATTAAAAAAATATTGTGAATACTACTGCCGAGTGCCATCCAACAGAAAGGCAGGGATCTTTGGGAAGAGGGGTGTCAAACCTTAGTAGCAGTGTGTGACAAGTTTCAACTTGTTTGGTGCAGTCAGTCGGGTGTGAGCTATGGTCGAGAGAAGGTTTTAAAGTGTGCCATGAATCATGGATCACGAACAATGCATTAACATGAAATTTTGTTTCAAACTGCAAAAAAGTGCTAAAGAAACACACAAAATGTTAAAATTAGTTTATGGTGATGCTTTAGTGACCATGTAAATGGTTTACAAGTGGTCTGAGCGATTTTGTAATGGTTGTGAATCGATTGAAGACAAGCAGAGATCAGACGTCCTTCAACATCAAAAACCCAAAAGAATGTTGAAAGAGTAAGCGAAATGATTCGATTAACAGGTGATTGACTATTAGGGAAATTTCTGAGGATCATCTCTTATGGTTCCATTCAAAGCATTTTAGCAACAGATTTGAACATGAGGCGAGTGACTATGAAATTTTTTCCATACATTTTGACTGTCAAACAAAAGCAACAGCGTTTGTCAATTTTGTTGGAGTTGCACAATCATGCCACTTCAGATTCCAGCTTTTTAAGACATGTTACCATGGGAGATGAAACTTGGGTCTATGGTTATGATCCTGAGACCAAGGTTCAGAGTTTTCAGTGGAAATCACCCAGTTCTCCTTGTGTGAAAAAAGCGCATCAATAAAGATCTACGAGTAACATCAGGGTGATGTTAATTGTGTTTTTTGACCTTGATGGAATTGTGCAAGCTGAGTTTGTACCCAGGAACACTATGGTGAACTCTGAATATTATAAAGGCTTATTAGAGTGTTTAAGAAACAATATGCATAGAAAGTGGCCTGAAAAATGGGCAAATGGTTTCATCGTCCATCATGACAATGCTCTGTGTTACACATTGCTTCTGTTATGGCAATTTCTGTCAAATAAAAACATTACGGTGTGTCCTCATCCACCTTCTTTGCTGGATTTGGCACCATGCAACTTATGGCTCTTCCCCAAATTCAAAATGTTTAAGGACATCTAGGCAGCCATGACAGCGCAAATAAAGACACTCACAAAAGAGGACTTCCAGAACTGCTTTAGAAAGTGGCAAGAATGATGGGATAAGTGTGTTTGAAGTGAGGGGAGTATTTTGAGGGGATTAATTGCAATGTGTTTTTTACTGTAATAAATTTTTTTATTTAAACATCATATTTTGTGATCACAACTCATATATGTATGAATGTATACACACATATGTATTGCATTAAAATTATTGTAAGTACAAAATAACTAGTATTATTGGGGAATTACAGAGGAATTAGTAAAGATATAGTCTGTGTAATTTAATGGAGGGGAAAAACCTCCAAGCATAGATGTTTATTTTTGGCTCAGTTTACCAAATGACAAATGTGTGTCTAGATATCAATGAATAGTACACATTGCCCTTCAGACATATCGGGAAATAGGGTGTTATGATTTTTAAACTATTGTAGTTACCATAATGCTAGCATAATGACATTGATACATTTAAATATTTAGAATCCAAGGAGGTATCATCAAGACTAAAATTATTTTGAACTTAATTTGATTTTTCACTGCTGATTTAGACAACTTTAGGATCGTCTATATCTTTGGCATTATCGTGGTAAATGTTCAGTATCTATGTAAAGGAGAGGTGTCCTTTGAGTCCATGGAATGCTTATTTCCAGGTTCCCACATGCGGCTTGGAGTGTACTCTGGATTACTTAGTCTACTGAATTAGCTACCACCGAACGTTGAAGAGTCTAGTTTTTGCCTCTTCTCGACCTTCTTCCTCGTCCCATGTCTTCAGCACCTGGCACAGGGCTTTGGCATGTTTAGCATCTGGTAAGCCCTTGTTGAATAAATGTATGACTCTTTCAGTAGCTCCCCATTTCTCTTGAGTAAAATCCAAGTGCTTACAATTGCCTATAAGCTGTGGGATGCCAGTGCCCTCTGACCTTGTCTCCTGATACTTTTGCCTTATTCACTCTGTCTAGCCACCCTGCTCCTTGTTTCTGAACCTCTCCCTGGAATGCTGTTCCTCAAACATCTGTGCCCATGTGCCTACCCCGTTGCCTTTTTTTCCAGCCTTGACTCAGATACTGCCTTCTCAGGGAGCTTTCTCCAGAACTGCTTCCATCCACCCTGCACTGGCTGTCCCCTGCCCTGCTCTACTCTTGGCATTTCTACACGACACTTATTACTTCTGAGCAAACTGCTTCATTTACCTGTTGAGGAGGTTTATTGTTCAACTCTCCACCCTTGTTTTGCTTGCTGATGTCCCCCAGTGCTTGGAATTCTGTCTGGCACTTAGTGGGTGCTCATAACAACCTGCCAGTAGACTGCATGGTTGAATGAGTTCAAGCATGGATTTTGGCATGCTTCAGCTTCTTTCCACCTTACATGACATGGCGACTTTTCTGCTCTCTTCCTGGCATTTAGCATTTGTACCTCATAGTACCATGGATTCAGCACATAGAAACAGCTCTCATAGAGTTTCTCATAGAAATAGAGAATTGGGTTTATATTTAATGTTAAATATTAATAGAGGTCAATAAAATACTGATAACAATTTTTATCTTTGGCTTATGAAAACCAGTCTTCACATTTTATTATAACAGCACAAACTTATTGATGTTTGCCCTGTTTCCCTTATTAAATTTTAGATTTTCAGAGAAATAGCAACTTGGGTTCCTTTTATTTTCTGACAGTATGTGCTAGAAAACTTGGAACATAATGAATCTTCAACAACATTGCTGCTTCACCAGCCTGGGACTAATTCTGCTGTGCCTCCTGAGAAGTCCTGGCTGTGGCCTCCCACTGTGCCAGGACTGTCCTCTGCCAGTGTGATTCCACAGCATCCAGGTTCATCTCTGCCTGTGGAGTGTTCATTTAGGAAATGACCTAACGGGTCTGAAAAAAATCTGCTTATTTGTGAATTACTTGTTGCTATTTCTAAATGGAATAATAAAGTCTAGATTTGAAGATAATATTAAGACAAAAATACACCTTAGTTTTCAAAGGAATTCCCAAGAACAAAGCATATTCAATTTTGGTACTTTAGCTGTGTCTTATTTCTTCTTCGTCTTCTTTTTTTTTTTTTTTTTAAAGATTTTATTGGGGAATTGGGAGAGGGGAACAGTGCTGAGGAATCGGGGGAAGGGGAACAGACAAGTTGCTGTCCTTTTGTTCTTCAGTCTAGTTGTGGATGGGCTGCCGCACGGGCTGCAGCCTACGCCATCGCTGGCAACTCATGGCAGCCCAGCTCCAGGCTGAGCTGTTGTTCACCATTTTAGCTGTAGAGGGCAGTGTCACTGGACCTCATGTGGGATCTGAACCCGGGCCTTGCTGCTCAGAGCTGGCGTCCCAAGCCAGCTCTTAACCAACGTGCCATGGGCCGGCCTTCTGCCTTATTATTATAACCATTTGTTTTTTACTGCTGTGTGGATCTGTTTGTAGGATGGAATAGAGTTCAAATCCTAGATTTTGTGTCTTAATAGCTGTGTCACCCTAGACAAGTTACCTAATTTCCTGGACTCTGGTTTCCTCATCTGTCAGCTGAGAATACTAATAATATCCACTCAAGGTTGCTGTGTGGGTTAAATGAGATAACATATGTAAAGTGCCAGGCTGGGCTTTGAGTAAATGTTAAATAAACATTAGCTTTGTTGTTATTATTATTACCTGGAAATGAACGACCAAGATGCCTGAGTATCTTTTATCTGTTTGATTTCTTCTCTTCATAATTAATTAAGTGTCCAAACAGTAGGTCAAAAAAGGCAGAGAACAGAACCCTTGTGCTAGAGCTCAGAATCCTGGATGTACAGGCTGTTTCTTAAAGTGAGCCTGCCTTGCTCTTTGATGGGCATATTGAGGCCCCAAGGCTCAGTGCTATGTGGTAGGACATGTAGGTCATCAGGATGTTTATAATGCCAATGGCAATTGCTCTATCTCACAAGGTGGGCACTGTGATGAGCCAATGGCAATAGCAGAGTAAGTGTCATGGTGGGGGAGTCAAGAGGCCAGTTCTGTGTCTCCTGGGACTTGACCCACCTGTGTGACTAGGTAAAGACCCTTCACCTCTGAGCTCCTTGATTTCATCTTGACTCACACAAGGGGATGGGGCTTGAGCTCTTCCATTGTGAGAGCTTGTAAGATGTGAAAGGTGGGTGTTTGCCTTGAGTCTTCCTCTGAGGCTGCTATTCTGGGGAATGCCTGATATGGAGATACATATATGGTTTGGGGGGTGCAGGGAAGGGAGTAGATTGTATAAAAAACTCAGGAAATGTGAGACCTCTCCTTAGAAAATATGAGATCTGTTCACAAGGGAAGATAGGAAACCGGTCTGTTGGTGAGGTTTAGGTGGATGGGCTGTTTTTGCTTTGACTTGAGTTTCTTCATTGAAGGGTGAGGCAGGGCGGCAAGGGCTCTGGCATGGGGACTTTTCTCAGAAAATCTGTTGGCTACCCCACTGCCCTGTCAACTTAGACGTTGGAGGCTGTTTCTGTCCTGAGAGAGGAGGTGTGTGTGTGAGTCCAGTTGGATTGCCTTTGTCTGTTAGATGCACCCCACAAGGGGCTTTTGGGGATTAAGACTTTGACGAGGCAAGCCACTTCACCTGTACCCCAGGAAAGGCCCTTTGGCCTGTCCTCTGTACTCCAGAAGAGATGATTTGTGGGCGTGGCTGTTGCCATGCCTTATTTCTTTAGAATGTGACCATTTCACTGTTGCATCTGCTTTGAAGAGGTCCTTCATTTCTGTTTTGGGAACTGAAAACTGCTAGAGGTAAGCCAGACAGCTGACAGGCGGTGTCTGGTTTCAAGATTCCTCTCCTTCCTCCCAGCCAGCTTAGTGTCTGCTGGGAGTTGCCCAAAGCCATCCTCTATGTGTATATCCCTTGATTTTGAAAGGCACCAATGAAATGATTGTTGATGCTTTGTTAAAAAACAACTTTCAAACCCCTTATCATGGCCCAGTGGCTAGACCCTGCTTGTGGCCACTCTGTTTTTGGCTTTGGGAGGGTGGTTTGCATCTCACTTTTGGCTCTGAAGGGAGGCTGCTAGCAGTGCTTCCTAGGCTAGTGAGAGCAGATCCTAGGCTAGTGAGCGTAGATCCTTGTGCTGGGCACTTGGGCCACAAAGAAACACCTCTGGTCAATATTTCTTGGCATTAGTTTACTCTTGAAATAATTCAGCCCCATGAGAAAAAGATATCAAAACAAAAACTGTGACATTTATGGGTTGAATGAACACAAGCATGTTTTTTTTTGTCTTGAAATGTACCTGACACAAAAATCCATGCATATTACTGCATCTGGGGTGGGAATGTGGGTCTCTTCTTAATGAACATCTCAACGTTTCTGAAAAATGTTTTAAAGCAAGAATGGTTCTGGAAGGAGACCTCTGTTTTCTATTTTCCTTAATCTCTTTCTGTAACACTAAAATACATTACTTACTACTTTGTGTTTTTCCTGTCCCAGTTTATAATTTCCATGAAATGGCTCTCTCCTCATGTCTTCAGGCATCATTATATTTTTAAAAAATTTATTTTCCAATTGCAATTGTCATACAATATTTGTTTCAGGTGTATAACATAGTAATTAACATTTATGTACTTTACGAAGTGATTACCCTGGTAAGTCTAGTACCCATCTGACACCATACATAGTTGTTACAGTATTATTGACTACATTTCCTATGTTGTACTTTATATCCCGTGACTGTTTTTTTTCCTATTTTTCAGTTACAGTTGGCATACAATATAATATTGATTTCAAGTGTACAACACAGTGATTACACATTTATAACTTACAAAGTGATCACCCTGATAAATCCAGTATCCGTTTGATCCCATACATAGTTATAATACTACTGACTATTCCCCATGCTATATTCTATATCTCCGCGACTATTTTGTCACTACTAATTTGTACCTTTAATCCCCTTCCTCCCTTCACGGATCCCTGAAGCTCCCCAATCCAGCAACCATCAAAATATTCTCTGTATCTATGAGCTTGTTTCTTTTGGTTTGTTCATTTATCCTGTTCTGTATTTTACATGTAAATGAAATCATATGACATTAGTCTTTCTCTGTCTGACTTACTCCACTCAGCATAATACTCTCTAGGTCAACCCAGGTTGTTGCAGATGGCAAGATTTCATTCTTTCTTGTGACTGAGTAATATTCCATTGTATATATGAGTATGTACCGCTTCTTTATCCATTCATGTGTTGATGGCACCCAGGTTGCCTCCATATCTTGGCTATTATAAATAATGCTGTAGTGAACATATAGATGCATATGTCTTTTCAAAGTAGTGTTTTGGGTTTCTTTGGATCAATACCCAGAAGTAGGATTACTGGGTCCTTCTTTGTCTTTTTTTATAGCCTTTGTTTTAAAGTCTATTTTGTCTGGTATAAGTATTTGTACTCCAGTTTTTTTCTTTTTTTTTCCATTTCCATTTTCATGAAATATCTTTTTCCATCCCTTTACTTTCAGTCTGTGTGTGTCTTTCAACCTGAAGTGAGTCTCTTGTAGGCAGTATATGTGCATATGTGCGGTCTTGTTTTCTTTTTCTTTTTTTTAGTATAGTATAGGCATTCTTTTTTTTTTTTTTGCTAGGTTCAGGTGTACAAAACAGTGAAATAGTTATACTCTTCACCCCTCACAAAATGACAACTCCTTTCCCCAATCCACCGCCCCCCGCCCCCGCGATATCATACATATCTATTACAATTCCATTGACTCCACTCCCCACACTATACTCCACATCCCGTGACTGTATATTGGGTCATCGGGAAAGTCATGACAGATTTTCTATGTTTTTCAATGCAAAAATGCATCATGACTTTCCAGACGACTCAATATATATTAAATTATAGTTGACATACAATATTATTCAGCATCAAGCCTCTACACCATCCATGAAGTGGTCTCCCTAACAAGACATGTGGCCATCTGACACCCTACAAAATATTTACATTATTAATTATATTCCCCGAACTGTCTTTCATATCCCTGTGGCAATATTGTAGTTACCAATTTATGCTGTCTAATCTCTTCCCCTTCTCACTCATTCCCACACCCCTCCCATCTAGCAACCCTCAGTTTTTCCTGTACATCTCTGAGACTATTTCTGTTTACTTTGCTCATTTATTCAATTCTTTTGATTCCACATATAAGTGAGATCATATGGTATTTGTCTTTCTCCAACTGACTTATTTCACTTGACAAAATGTTCTCTAGGTCCATCCATATCATTGCTAATGGTAAGAGTTCATTCTTCTTTATAGCTGAGTAATACTCCACTGTATAAAATGTACCAGTTTCTTAATCCAGTCGTCTACTGATGGGCATTTCCGTTGTTTCCAAGTCTTGGCTATTGTAAATAGCACCGCAGTAAACAGGGATGCATATATTTTTTTCAAATTAGCGTCTTGGGTTTCTCTGGATAGATACCCAAGAGTGGAATTGCTGGGTCATAAGGTAGTTCGATTTTCAGTTATTTCAGATACCTCTATACTGATTTCCATAATGGCTGCACCAATCTGCAGTTTCACCAACAGTGTATCAGGGTTCCCTTTTCTCCACAACCTCACCAGTTCTTATTGTTTGTTGATTTATTGATGATAGCTATTCTGACTGGAGTGAGGTGGTATCTCATTGTGGTTTTTATTTGCATTTCTCTAATGATTAGTGAAGTTCAGCATTTTTTCATATGCTTG
>NW_017731872.1:738878-741327 GCF_001890085.2 Hipposideros armiger
CCCACCACCCCAAGTTAGAGCAGCGTGGACTCCTGCATTGGCAACCAGCCCACACAAATGCACCAGGAATGCCCTGGCCAGACCATACAGGTGCACAGCTATTGGCCTGTCACTCCTAGGAAAAACCCCAGTCTCAGCTTGTCCCAATCAGTTGCTCGCAGATAAGGCAGAGCAGCTGGACAGCCAGTCGCCACCCTGGCAACTCTGCACATGCAGTGTGAACAGCGGGGACCCAAGGCAGCTCCTGTGCACCCGCATCTCCATGAGCCGCCTGTTGGAGCCGGAGTGGGCCCTCCAGGCCCTACCCTGGCTCCACAGCAGAAGCAGTGCGGAGAGCAGGGACCCAAGGCAGCATGCATGCACACACAGGCACGCCTGCACCAATTCTACCTGGTCATTGTGGTCCCAGAGCTGACCCTCTGTTGGAGAGCCCAACACTGAAAAAAATGGTGCCCTCCTGTACACTATTCATGTGCAAGCTCCACACAGGGGGAACAATGGTCTCACAACCTCCAGCTCCCTCGCCAAAGGCGCTCAGTTCAGTCTTTCCCTACAGGCTCCTGGGCTCCTACTCACACAGCCACTCCCTCCACCAGGGACCGGGTGAGTGTCATCAGCAAGCGAGTCTGTGTGCCGGCTCCACTGGTTCTCTAGCACTCTCTGCCTCACCAGTTGAGCAAAGAGAGTCCTCACTAATTTCTACTGCCAGCTATCATAGAACTCCTCTTCCTGGCAGAGTAACTGGGCTGGTGAGCTCGCTGTGGGGCCAGATGGTCTCTCCCCCAGCCAGAGAAGCCTCTCCACTACTGAGGTGTCCCTCACGGGGTTCGACCTCTCTTTGTGGGCCTGGAGTCAGCCTGCCTCACGCCTCCACCCCTCTTACCAGTCTCGATGTGGCCTCTTCTTTAAATCTTTCCTTTAGAGCAGCGGTTCTCAACCTGTGGGTCACGACCCCTTTGGGGGTCGAACGACCTTTTTACAGGGGTCGCCTAAGACCATCGGAAAACAAAAAGATATTTATATTACGATTCATAACAGTAGCAAAATTACAGTTATAGAGTAGCAATGAAAATAATTCTATGGTTGGGGGTCACCATAACATGAGGAACTGTATTAAGGGGTCNATTCATTGAGACTTGTTTTGTAGCCTAACATGTGGTCTATCTTGGAAAATGTTTCATGTGCACTTGAGAAAAATGTATATTCTGTTGCTTTGGGGTGAAATGCTCTAAAAACACTGATTAAATCCAACTGGTCTAAAATGTCATGTAAGGCCAGTGTTTCCATATTGATTTTCTGTCTGGAAGATCTGTCCATTGGTGACAACAGGGTGTTCAAGTCCCTTACTACGATAGTGCTACTGTTGATTTCTGACTTTATGTCAGTCATAAACCGTTTTATATATTTAGGAGCTCCTATGTAGGGTACATAGATGTTTACTAGGGGTTATGTCCTCTTGTTGGATTGATCCCTTTATTATTTTGTAGTGCCTGTCTTTGTCTCTTTTTGTGGTCTTCATTTTGAAGTCTATTTTGTCCTAAATAAGTATTGCTATTTCAGCTTTTTTCTTGTATCCATTTGCATGAAATATCTTATTCTATCACTTTAGTTTTAGTCTGTGCCTTTGAAATGAGATGAGTCTCTGGTAAACAGCATATGCGTGGATCCTGTGTTCTCTACTCAGCCACTGTATGTCTTTTGATTGGAGCAGTTAGCCCATTCACATTTAAAGTGATTATTGATAGGTATGTATTTATTGCCTTTTTGTATTCGTATTTCTAGTCTTCCTTGGTTAGCTTGTTTTCCCCTTTTCTTCTGTTTAAAAAAGCCATTTTAACATTTTCTGCAATGATAGTTTGGTGGTAACGAATTTCTTAAGCTTATTCTTTTCTGAGAAGCTCTTTGTCTCTCCTTCAGTTTTAAGTGATATCCTTGCTGGGTAGAGCAATCTTGGTTGTAGGCCTTTGTTTTTCATTACATTGAATATTTCCTGCCACTCCCTTCTGGCCTGCAGAGTTTCTGTAGTAAAGTCAACTGTAGTCTTATAGGAGTCCTTTGTATGTAACCCACTGTCATTCTCTTGCTGCTTTTCGGATTCTGTCTTTGTCTTTAACCTTTGCCATTTTTAACTATGATGTGTCTTGGTGTGGGCCTGTTTGGGTTCAGCTTGTTTGGAACTCTCTGCACTTCCTGGGCTTGTATTTTTTTTTTGTTTAGCTGAGCCATCGTGCCACCTGTTGGCAGCTCAGTGGCTGCTCAATTCGGGCCAGGACTCGAACCGCTGTTTCTCAGAGCTCAAACTCTTGAGCGAGCTCTTAACCAACTGAGCCACTCAGCCGGCCCCCTCCTGGGCTTGTATTTTGATTTCCTTTACCACGGTAGGGAAGTTTGTTTTCAGTCATTATTTCTTCAAATACATTCTCGATCCCTTGATTCTTCTCTTCTCCTT
>NW_017731872.1:746404-749377 GCF_001890085.2 Hipposideros armiger
TTCTAAGCACTGCTCTGAAGGCTTGTACAAATTATGTTGCTTTAGCCTTATTACAGTAATTACAGATTGACAAGTCATAACTCTTTTAATTAGGCTTATTTAAAAAAAATGTTTAGGGCCTCCTATGTGCGACATATTCTACAAAGTCTTCGGGATGCCAGGGTGATGGTGATGTGGTTCTTTCCCACAGTTGCTCATAGTTAAGCAGGCGAAATGAATTTTTACTTATGGATGGATGAGGCAGGTAGGGACTGCTGTTCTGATGTACAGTTATGTATCCATTTAATACATGTATATGTCTATATATCCCCATATTTAATTAATTACTAAATTAAATTTATTTTCAATTGCTGTGTAACAAATTACCATAACCTTAGTAGCTTACACAAACACCCATGGATCATATCACGGTTTCCATGGGTTGGGAGTCTGGGCATGGCTTAGCTGGTTCTCTGCTCAGGATCTCGGAAGGCTGCAGTCAAGGTGTCGGCCCAGCTGTGTTCTCATCTGGAGGTGTGAATGGGGAAGAATCCACTTCTCAACTCATTCAAGTTGTTAGCAGAATTCATTTCCTTGTAGCTCTTGGACTTATGTCCCTGTTTTCTCTCTGACTGTTAGCTGGGGGCTTGCTCTCAGAACGTAGAAGCCCCTATAATTTCTTACTTTGTGGCCGCTTCACAAGCCCTGACATGACATGGTGGCTCACTTTTTCAAAGCCAGGAAGTGAGTCTTTCACACTCTAGCCTGCTGAAATGAAGTCTTATATAGTGTAACCTGATTAAGGGTTACACTACATCCCATTACTTTTGCCATAGTCTGTTGGTTAGAAGCAAGTCACAGATTCTGCCTACACTTAAGAGAAGGGGATTATACAAAGGTGTGGCCTGTTGGGAGTCACCTTAGAATTCTGCCCACCACAGTATATTTTTGGTATTCCACTGACTTCTGTTCCTGTGAAATCTAAGCATTTAAATCCTANTTCTTCTTCTTTAAGAAGTCCCTCTAACATTCCTTGTAATACTGGTTTCGTGGTGATGAACTCCTCTATCTTTTTCTTGTCTGGGAAGTTCTTTATCTGTCCTTTGATTCTAAATGATAGCTTTTTGGGTAGAGTAATCTTGGATGTAGTTCCTTGCTTTTCATACTTTGAATATTTCCTGCCAATCTGTTCTGACCTACAATGTTTTTGTTGAGAAATCAGCTGACAGTCTTCTAAGGAGTCCCTTGTAGGTAACTAAGTGCTTTTGTCTTGCTGCTTTTAAGATTCTCTCTGTATCTTTAACCTTTGGCATTTTAATTGTGATGTGTCTTGGTGTAGGCCCCTTTGGGTTCATCTTGTTTGGGACTCTGTGCTTCCTGGGCTTGGATATTTCTTTCCTTCACCTGCTTAGGGATGTTTTACATCATTATTTCTTCAAATAGTTTTTCGAGTGCTGGGCTTGAGGCTGCTTAGCAAGAGGTTTGGGACATGCCAAGGCCAGATGCTGCATGTTTGGAGTTTGTGAACCTCTGAGAGATTTTAGGGAAGTCCACTGCATGAGCCAAGACAGGCTATTTGTATGGAAAAGCTAGTGGAAGTAGCTTGGGCGGGCCTGCAAGTTGGAAGGGACAGGGTCTCAGGGACTCACCAGTATGGGGTGAGCTGTGTTAGCCAGGTTGATGATGACTCAGATATGCAGCCCACCTGCATGTGCAGGCTAGTTTGGGGAAGGGCTCAACAAAGGAACAATGGCTTCTCCCAGCACTTCTCTCTGGGAGAAAGCTTCCCCTTCAGTCCTTGTCCTGAAGCAAGACAATTCAGTTCCTCCCTGTATGTCCTTGATGTCTTTCGAGCTGCTGCCCCAGCACTGGAACTCAGAGCGAGTAAGTTTATCAGTGAGTCTGTGTACGGTCCCTTTAAGTGGAACACCTGGGGCTCCAGCCACCCTCTGTCTCACTCAGCCACAATCTCCTTTGGTTTCCAGAGCCAGAAGTTGTGGGGACTTCTCTTCCCAGCATTGGAACCCTGGGCTAGGGAACCTGATGTGGGGCTGGGACCCCTCACTCCTCAAGGGGGGACCTCCACAGCTGAGATATCCCTCCTGACAGTTAACTGCCACGTACAGGTGTGGGACCAGCTTGTTTCGTGTCTCCGCCCCTCTTATCAGTCTTAACGTGGCTGCTTCTGTATATCCTTAGTTATGGTACTTCTGTTCAGCTAGACTTCAGGAGATTTTCAGTGATGGTTGTTCTATAGTTTAGTTATAATTTTGATGTGGTCATGAGAGGAAGCGAGCACAGCATTTACCTACTCTTGACTGGTACTATCATTATTGTGTTTTAAATGACTCCACTTCACTGGACCCAGTTACGTGGAGCTGGTCTTGTTTCAGAGAAAAGAAGAAACAAATATCTTCTTTTACCTTAAAGAGAAAGTGAGAATATCATGAAGATTAAGAATAAATTGCCTCACTTGTGATTTTTCAGTCTTCTGCCATTCGTGTATCTCCCCCTCCACACTCCCCGCCCTGCTTCTTGGGAGGTCCTTGCTGCCTGTTACTTTCCAGGAATACCTGCATTCTGCCTCTTCTTACTCTGCCTCTTAGCAGCTCATGGTTCCCAAACTGTAGCCACTGAACTCAGAGTGCTGCATAAACTGCTGAAAATGTGTCAGGGACATGGCATTCAGGAGATGGTTTGGGGTTAGTGAGATCATCTGCTCCACAGGACCGTAGTTTATCACTTTGGAAAGCCATGTGTGGATCCCTCACATGCTCTGAGCAGCAGGGTATGGTATGTATAGGAGGAACTCCGCTAGCACCTTCTGTGAGTGTCTATGCTTATTCTCTTCAGTGTCTTTCTTTCTGTTGAGTGAGCCATTCTTCTGAAGGCTTGATTTTCTTTATGGGGGCATAATATTAATACTCAGTCTTCTTTCTTTGAAGTGCTGGACTTTGTGTTGAGCTGTGTTTTGTGAGACTAGGGAAAAGGCAT
>NW_017731872.1:751532-763341 GCF_001890085.2 Hipposideros armiger
GAAATGAAGTCTTATATAGTGTAACCTGATTAAGGGTTACACTACATCCCATTACTTTTGCCATAGTCTGTTGGTTAGAAGCAAGTCACAGATTCTGCCTACACTTAAGAGAAGGGGATTATACAAAGGTGTGGCCTGTTGGGAGTCACCTTAGAATTCTGCCCACCACAGTATATTTTTGGTATTCCACTGACTTCTGTTCCTGTGAAATCTAAGCATTTAAATCCTAAGAAGACTGATGAGAGCAGTCCCAGTTGAGAAATAAAATCTATCATCTGGAAAATCTGAAGTGGATTGTTTTATTCTCTTGGTAGGTAGACAAGAGGAGGAGAAAGTAATATATGTAGGTTCACTATATTGATTAGGAAGGAGTTACATAAAAACAGCGAAGTGTTTGGGTCATGTGTTTGGGGTGGACCTCCATGGGAATCTCACAGTATCCTCTGGCTGGACAGTCTTTTTGTTTTCATCCGGATGTCCTAGCATTGGCTGCTCACTCAGGAGTGACATATGGCAGGAACACACTTTGAGGGACAAGTGTCCTGGAGAGTACACTGCAGCACACAAACTGGACAGATGGTGGCTTATTCAACCTTGGACAGGAGTGTAATCCTACACATTGGCAGGCTGGGTACTGAGATGTGCTTTGGTATCTGAGGCAGAGCTGACTGAGTTTACCTGAAACTGCTTAGTAAGGCATGAGGTGGTCACCTGATGTTACCTGGAATGGCTTGATGCACACAGAGTATACTCATCAATTTGGGAGGAGGATGCTGGTGACAGAGTGTGTGAACTGGGACTGGACAAAGTCTGGAGCACCAAACGGAGGATGTTCTACCGATAGGGTGGAGGGCAGGCATAAAGACAGTCTTGTAGATAGAATCACAGATGTTATCACCCTAGCTAGGTCTTCACTAAGCAGGGGCTGGTGTCGTGCCCACAAAATTAAACATGTGTTTCCCAGGAGGAAAAAGGCGGTGCTGGGCCTCCCTCCCTTTATAGTTAGGGATGAGTGGGTCTGTGTGGTCAAACAATAATTCAGATTGTTAAGAAAGAAAATGGTCTTTTAGCCATACTTAACAAGTTTATGATAAACCCCTTCCCCCCAATCCAATAAGGACATTATTCATTATTTGTTTGTGGCCCCTCATTGAAGAAAAGGCTTGTGTGCTTGGAGGAACAAGTATGTATCCTTTGATTGGAAGATGAGAACTCAGTGCCCCTGTGGCTTCTAGAGAGCTGATAGATTTTGTCCCCCGCTCAGGCACATCCCTTATCGCAGATTTTTTGCTATAATTCTATCTTCCTTCTCTTTGTTATTTGATGCTTATCCTAGTATTCTTATTTTATTCATTTTTGTATTTGTGCCTTTAATTGTGACAGTGTTCAAATATGTTTTGTACCTTGGGGAAGGGGATGGTGCACTAAGAGAAACCAAGGAATGGTTCACTGAAATTTTTTATTTTTCCTTTTAGCAGTTTAAGCTCTACATTTGTAATCAAACTGCTGTCTCCTGATAGGACCAGTTTTAAGAACTGACATCAGTTTTCATACAGCTTAAAAGGTAAGTAGAACTTAAGACACTTCTTTTTTATAATGTTTGTGAAGCAGAGCTTGTCACAGCACTAACCGCTCTGAGATGGTGTTCTCAAGGAAGTTATACCAACTTCTAGGTGTAAAAACTATCTTACTAAGTTAGCTTTTTCTGATAGGAGGAAAGTTTCATGATATCAGATTAAATATGAATTCTTTGTTTAATACACAATTATATTCTTAGTGGGCTGTGAATGTATATAAAATTTTCTAGATTTATTAAAATACCTGAAGCGAAATAATTTTACTGTTCAACTTGTATTTATTGCTGAGCCTGAACATTTAATGCCCAGATACTTAAAAACATTTAAGATCGGTGAGAAATGGGATTCTTTATTTCTCATTCTAAATTCTTTGTTTTGCTTGGTTTTTTACTTCATAAAGGGGATAATAATGGGGTTGCCAGGAGAAAGAAATGAGCCACCATGCTTAATACAGCACTAGGAATATAGCACACAGCAAATAAATGTCAGTTCCTTTCTCTCTCTCAGTTATTTGTGATATCAAGTGGGCAGGGTTTTCTTTCTTTGAATAGGTAGCACAGGTGGTATGTACAACGAAATGGGGGTTGACCTAATTTGCTGCATTTAGTTTTATGTTTGTGTGCCTGTGTGTTTGTTTTTTAGGGTGGGGATTAAGTGATTGGGCCTTGGGGTTTCTGGAAATAGAAGCTTAGATGACACCTGTGTGTTTTAGTTATCTCTGGACACCCTCAGACTCAAAGCCCATTTCAGAGCCAGCCTTTGTGGGCAACATTCAGAGAAGGTACCAGGAGGGTGCCAGGAGCATCCTTCTCTGTGTCAGCTGCCCTCCACCAGCTTTTCACCCTAGACATGCCTCGTCACCACTCTGTGCCTCTGTTTTGTCAACTCTTAAGTGGTTTTAGTGATTCACGGTCTGCCAGGCTGTGGGGAACATTGAATTAAGAAATATATGAGAGTCTTCAGGAAAATAAGAAATTCTATAAAATACAAGGTGCACCTTTTTCCTGAATTTTTAATTTCCAGGTATAAGTAATTGTTTATATCAAATCCCTTATTAAACTGTAAGCTTTATAAGGGCAAACATCTCCTCCCCCCCCCACTTATTTTTTTTTTCCTCCAGGGCCTAAAACAGTTCCTGGTACATACGAGTTCAATAAAACTTTTGTCAAATGAAATAAATTGATGAAGGTACCCCCTGGAGGTTCTTTTAGCCTTTTTAGTTATGGTTGCTGTTGGGAATAGATGATTCCTTGGAGAATCTGGAGAGATTTAATGTGCTCCCTCACTGAGGCACACAGATCCTTGACTTTAAATGGACTTTGCACAGTTTGGAACCTTCTGAAAATTGTAGGTGCTAAGAAGCATGCAGTATGTAAAAACCACACTCTGAGTCAGTGTTGGATGCAATTCCTGTGTATTGCTGAGCGTGTGCAGTTCATAAGTGTTTCTTTTCTGAGTGGACTTCACTATCAGGTATCTGAAAACTTGGAGCCTATTTGATGGGTTCTCACAGGGCGGATGGTAAGCTTTCATAGGGAGCCTTCAGGCTGTACACCTCATGAATGTTCAGTGACTGATGAAGTACTTCTCATTCATGTTATTCTTTATTACTTTACAGGATAGCATGGTGTTTGAGACTCCCTTATCTCCCTGACTTGGTGAATGTTGATGAGTTGGACTATTTTTCTTCTATAATTTGGCACACTTACCACCAGCTTAAAGTGGGAGGTGGCAGCTCATCTCTACCAGAAGAGTATGGGCACAGTTTAGTTTCTCTTTTATCATCTCAGATACTGTGCTCTTTGACTTTATGCACCAGGAACTAAAACTATCTTCAAATGGAATTTTATTGCATATCTGAATACACCACTGGACTATGCTCCTAAGAACTGTGCAGCTTGATTTACAAAGTTTTGACAAAAGTAGAAATAATTATTGCAAATTATGTAAGTACCCAATCCCCCCTCCTCCCCCACCACCTCATACACATACTATATAGAGGGTTACCTCATTCTGTCAGCTATTTTAAGCAACTTTCAAAATTGGTAATGGAAAACTTTTCTTGACTGCATTACTGTATACGGATTTTAAATGAAATACAAAGCTACGTTGCTCCTTTTGAACATCACAGCAGTTAAAGAACAGATTCCTGTTGAGGGAACTGAGTGCCACTTTGTGCATCTTGGGTCATTTTCAGGCTCATACTTGGATTCTGAGGTGTTGTAAGAACTTTCACACCTCTAAAATAGGTTCCTACAGTTGACTGTCTTGGAATTTATATTTGCTCTGTTACTTGTAAAATTCTGTCCCTTAAAGCTCACAGCTGGGCGGTGACATGTTCCTAAGTGCTGATAAGACGGACAGGTGGCATTAGCACTCTGCTCTGTCTGCTTGGCTGGGAAGGCCCAATGAGGTCTGGATTTTTGCATTAACTGTAGAATGTGCCTGTACAGTGGATTTTTTTGAACTAGGTTTTAAAATGGGATTGGGTTCCCTTGTTTAGGGTGGTATTAAATGTATTTTAAAATTTTGACTGTGATAAATCTGAAGATATATGCCTCTTTGCCATACCACATATGTAAGGTGTAGTCAGAAACACAGCCTTTGGCTCAAATCCTGTCCTTGCCACTTTTATCCACTTTGCTACTCTGGGAAGTCCTAACCCTGTTTGAATCTCAGCTTTTCTCATCTTTAAATGGGATGATGTTTATCTTGTGGAAT
Source organism: Hipposideros armiger (assembly GCF_001890085.2). Classification (NCBI taxonomy): domain Eukaryota; kingdom Metazoa; phylum Chordata; class Mammalia; order Chiroptera; family Hipposideridae; genus Hipposideros; species Hipposideros armiger. Next base: position 755,831 of record NW_017731872.1, read on the forward strand.
TCTTGTAAAGGTGCCTAATTCTGCATTTGATGCACAGTAGGAGCTCAATAAAATGTCAGTTATTGTTTTCTACCCAAATGCTAGCTCTTACCCAGAGACCATGTGCTGACAGGATCGGAGAAAGAGAGAGAGAGTAGGGGTGTGGCTCTCTCTGTCCTCTTTCAGGACTAAGGAGTTTGCTGATGAATTTCATGAGGCATCTTGCTGGAGCCAGGAGTGGTGGCGTGCTGGTGCTGGTGACTTAGCTGAGCACAAAGCTGCAGGGATGTAGGCGAAGAAATCATTAATTCAAGCTTTTTGCACCATTTCCTGTTCTCCTCATTGAAGAATAAAACCTTAAACTTAGACCTGTCGGCTCTCAGACAGATAAGAAAGGTTTAGATGGGGGAATATCCTGTTTGTCTTTTCTTTTTTTTCCAAGATCCTTAAGGGATCTGAAGTGAATAGTGAGGACAAAGGAGCCATATGAAAATCTTTCAGCATAAAACCTGTGGTCCCAGTGGGGAGAAGCTCCAGCAATTAAAAAATTACTTTAGGTACAGGTGATGCATCTCCAACCTGAACTTCCTGTCTTTGTGTTAACTTTAAACTTTTAAGGTAAATCAAAGAGGATCAGTAGCACTAGGAGAAATGTCACCTTTGAGTGAAGGTCCCCACTGTCTACACTGGTAGATAAAGTAATGCTTATTTTTCTCTTGATGTATCCTTCGTATTGTACAATAAAATAGATTAAACAGTGAAAATGTGATCAAACAAAAACATTTGGCACTGTGGTGTAAACGATCATATTGTATTGGGGGTCCCCTAAGTTGAAGAAGGATTTAAACTCTGCCTTACAGTTAGGTTAGGATCATTCAGAGGCTGCACTAAGACTCCCCATCTGTGTGAGAAGCTGGGCAGTGGTGGGCTGGTGCCTCTCTGGCCTTCTAGGTTGTCATCAGGGAAGTATGCCACGCTTCCCAGTGGGTGGGTCCTGGGACAGATCTTAGTTCCAGGGTTCCCGTTGACTTCTGAAAGAGTTTCTGGGTTCTCTAGGCCTCATTAAGGCCCTCCCTCCTGTCCCACTCCTTATCTACATAATATCAGGGGACTTAGATTGGATTTCCATCTCACTGCTTCCCCCTCATTCTTTAACTTTAAGGTTAAGAGTGGCACAGAAAATTTGAAACTCAGCAAGTTCATCAGGGATGCTGTGTGCCATGTTTGACTTAGGAAAAATCAACAGTGCAAAGAAGGCCAGCAGGCAGCAATACCACTTTTAGAGGCTGGGAAATGAAACTTGTTACCTCTGTCATTTCTGTCTGTGGCCTGGGAACTTGGGATATTTTCTCTGCCTATGTGTTGGATTCTGCCCTTCTATTATTAGACTATGTTAATTTCTTATTCAGATGTTCAGAGTCGTATCAGAAAAAGACCTGTACTTTTCTCTTTAAAATCAAACATGCTAGCAGCTTCATCAGTGGATGCCTAGCACAGTAGTGTCAAACTGCCAAAAAGCTAGCAAATTTTCCACCTAAAATTTTTATGGGGGAGGTATGGGTGGGAAGCGTGGGGAAGAGTATAAAAATAAGCCTTTCAGAGATTTTGGGTTGTTTGGTGGCGAGTGTATTTTTCCATAGTGCGGGAAGTTAGAAATAGCATTGCTTTTTATGGGATCCTCAGCAGCAGCTTAAAAATTTGGCATCGTTGGCTTAGTCCCTCTGTGTGGGTAAGGCAGCCTGTTGGGTGGGGGGCAGTGCCTGGCAGAATGCTCTGGCACTGTCTCTGTCTGTCATCCTGCCTCCCTGCTTCCCGCTTGGTGTCACCCGGATGAACAGCACTCAAATGTAAAATGTGCTTACGAAGGTCAGGTTCTTGTGATGACTTGCCTGTGGCAACTGATGCCAGTTGTAACAGACTGAGTCTCAGCGGTCCCCACAAGGTCACATTGGTACATGTGTGAGGGCAGTCACTGGGAGTAGGAATCATAATCTGGGAGGTGTGTGTGTTGGGGGGTGTCCTTCAGGACTGCTGTGTGTCAGACTGGCTGAATATCTTGAGCCTGTGTGAGATGATCTCTTCTTAGTGTCTTGATATCAGTAGGGTGAATGGGCCACTCCTTCAAAAGGAGTCCTATGGATTCTTGAAATTTGTTAGAGTTATATAATTCTTGCAGATAGAGGTAGTTGCCAAGTGTTTCTCAACTTCAATGCAGAAAGGAAATAGAAGGAGGCAGCCACGGAGACAGAGGTTTTTAACTCCCAGAGGACCCAGGACATATGTGAATTTCTTGAAATTGTGCCTGTTCCTACAGAGAAAGCTAGGGCTTTAATGGAATTCTCAGTAAGATTTTGACCTCCAAAAAGGTTAAGAGTGTTTGCAGTAGAGCATGAGATGTGAAGTTCATTTAGCTTGGAAAAATTATTTTGGAAATGTAATAGAGGGAGACATCCACAGGATTGAAAAGACAGAGGGAGGAGAGAGATCCAGTTATAAGTTGTGTAACCTAACAACAAAAAAGGGGACTCCTGGAGGTTTTACTGGTGTGTTTTTTGGTAGGCTTTCTTCTTGAACTTCATATAATATTTGCTTTTGTGTTGGGGATGATTCCTGCTGAAGACTGGCGATGCTTGGTTAACTTTGCAAGCTCAGTGCTTGGGAGAGGTTCCTGCTGCACACTGGGTGTCTGGGGTCTGCGTGGCTTCAGCCTGAAATTTAATAAACAGTTTTCCACTTCTTTTCCTGTACTCTCCTTTGCCATGGTTCTCCACATTTTTCTGCACCTGGGCATTATGATAGGGAAGTTGGGACACACTTGTCCAGAGCACAGTGGAGGACACGTCAGGTAATGAGTGCTTCATTTCAGCTTCTACGACACCGTGCTGTGAATTTTGGAACTGCTCAGTGGTGCTCTGCTTTAGTGCCTTCAGTTTGACCATGCCAGTCATATTTGGGAGACGGGATGGCTGAATAAAGATACAGGTAATTTACAAACACAAAGCATTCCAGTTGTCAAATGATCGTGTAGAGAGAGTGCCTAGGACACAGGTCAGGAGTGGTGCTAACACTGCCTGGGCTGCATATTCTACTTAGGAACAGAAGTTTTTCTACCGAGTCCGTAAATACAGTCAGAGGAGCAAGGAAGCCATGGTGCTGCTGGGCTATCATTTATGATGATCCCTTTTTTATTCTTTCAGAGCAGAACGTAGGTGGTGCTTTGAAGATGAGGCATTAGGGCAGGGAAGACTCAGCCTAAGCACCCTGCAACCTCAGTTTACATTTACTTTTTAAAAGTTACAAAGCTGCTACCTGTTATACCAGTTCTGTTCTGTTCTAATATTTTATCTGCTGTTAAATTCCAAGAACGATGATGCTTTTGGCTTTATTTCTAGACTTGAGCTGAGCTGCGTTTACCCAGTACAGTGACTAGGCAGAGTTCTACTTCCTGTGATGTTAGTCTGGCAACTGCCACATATCCCATCACCTCACTCCTCATCTCTGTGTACCTCCTCTAATTTCATATAAATAAGGAAATACACTGAGATTCTTGAATCATTTGATAAAAAGTTGTTTCACAAGTCCAGGTGGGTTTTTGAAGATTTTTTTAGTGCTTTGCAAGATATAAAGATGTTTTTGAGTCAGCATTAAAGAACTTGTTACCACTTAGTATTGTGATATTTAAGTCAGTTATCTATTTTTTGATGTTTAATTGGTTTTCAAATGTTCTGCTTCTCTCTCTCTCTCTCTCTCTCTCTCTCTCTCTCTCTCTCTCTTAAGTTGTGGTAAAATATGCATAACATGAAGAGCTTGGAACCGATGTGTACTGCTGGAATGAAAAATGGTACAGCTGCTATCTGGAAAACAGTATATTTTAACCATTTTTAAGTGTATAGTTCAGTGGCATTAAGTACATTTACAGTGTTGTGCAACTATCACCACCATGTATCCCCAGAACTGTTTTCATCTTGAAAAACTCAAACTCTGCACCCATAAACACTAACTCCCGTTTCTCCCCATCCCCAGCCCTGGCAACCACTGTCCTTTCTGTCTCTATGAAGTTGACTACTCTAGTTATTTCATATAAGTGGCATCATACAGTATTTGTGTTTTTATGTCTGGTTTATTTCACTTAGCATAGTGCCCTCAAGGTTTATCTATGTTGTAGCATGTGTCACAATTTCCTTCCTTTTAAAGACTGAATAATATTCCATTGTATGGGTAGATCACATTTTGTTTATCCATTTGTTTATTGATGGACACTTGGTTTGCTTCCACCTTTTTGGCTATTGTGAAAAATGCTGTTGTGAACATGGGCGTACAAAAATCTCTTTGAGTCTCTGCTTTCAGTTCTTTTGGGTATCCTCATTAAAAAAAAAATTAAACTCTCCAAACTTATTTTTTAAAGCACACCCTCACTTTTGACACCATTAGAAATCCAAAAGAAAGGTATACTGAAGTGTGGAAGTGACCTATTTGAAACTACAAGATTTGAAAATATGAATTAATTAAAGGGAAGTAAAAGACAGGATAGAATTGAGATCTATACTTTATTGTGGAGATAATACATGTTAGCTAGAGAGCTTCTAATACATGTTTCTGAGCAAGGCATTATTTTTCAGACAAGTCTTTAGGTAGGGCCAGATAGCCATCTTCCAGGAGCAGCCCACAAGGCCTACAAGTTGTTTTTGTGTCATCAGAGCTGCTGATAGGGGAGTCTGTCAGGAAATGTGAAGAAATGGAAAAAATGGGAAAATATCTGGTCGGATTCTTGTTTTTCTGAAAATTGGAAAAATTTTAAATTGTGACCTTTTAAGATAGTAATACATTATTTATGATAAGAATTCTGCAAGGTTTTTGTGGGAATGACTTATAACAATCATATGTAGTAGGAAGGTTATCATGTTAAGTTTATGGAATCAAATTACTGCAGTGCCTTCTGTGTGGTATGGCATCTTATAAGGGTAGGCTCACCCTCAGGAGCCTACCTATTATGCCTAAACTTTATTTAGTGCATGAAATACTCCATCAAATCAAGGAGTAAATCTAATGTGTGAGAGAATAGAGAACCTTGTCTCAATCTGGGCAAACCTTGGCTTTCAAAAGTATGTGGAGATGCTTATAAATCACCAAGACAAAGAAGCTGTGTTGGAAGAGGAGCAGTGGGAAAATAAGGATCACAACCAGTTGTTTTGATAAAATTTATCTTTAACACACACAGAACTCCAGCTATGTGCTCGGCACTCTACAGGGGACTTAGGCACAAAGATAAATGGGAAATAGGCCCTGCATTACAGAGGGACTCATGATCTGATGAAGGAGACCCACAAGTATGTCCTTGGTCATAGTTCACAGTAGCATGTGCTTAGCACGTTGTACTGAGGGGATACCGGGCACAAATATTTGTCTGCGCCTGTCTAGGAAGTTTGTGGATATGCTCACAGAGGTGGTGATATTTGAAGTGAGTCTTAAAGCATGAACTGTACTTTTCCAGGTGGACAAATATAAGGAGAGAGCATTCTGAGTACGGGAAAAGGCTCACACAAATACATAGATGTGAGAAAACTAACAGTGTATTAGGGAACAGCAAATGCACTGGGGTGTAGGGTGCTTGGGAAGGAAGGTGAGAGATAAAGATAAGGTTGGAAAATGAAGTTGGAGCCAGACCATAAAGTATTTGAATGCTGTGTATACATTATCCTGTAATGAAGGCAGCACCTTTTGGGATTTTCAGGGACGATGTCATTAGATAAGTGTTTAGGGAAGAGTCTGATGGCCATGGGTATGAGTGAATGGAGGAAAGAGACAGAAGTTGAGACCAGCCAAAAAGAATAAGGGAGGAGGCTCTTCCAGGGCAGAGGTGACAAGGCCTTAACTAGGCAGCAGTGACAGAGAAGAGGGCCTGGAGCAGAGAGGGCTTGGGTGTGTACATTAAGTGAATGTGGCTTCCACAATGACTTTAGGCTTCAGTCTTGGGTAGATGAAATGATGGAATGAGCTGAGATAGGCAGCCTAGGAGGTGGAGCTCACTCGGTGAGAATCCTGACTGATGAACCTAGGACATCCGTGGAGAGATGGTTAGAGATCAGGTAGACAGCAGTCTGAGGCTGGGAGAGGTTGTGACGACAGATGGAGATTTGAGAGTCATCAACTTATGGCAAGACCCCAAAGATGTAGAAAAAATAAGAGAGCAGGTCTTCTGAAAAGGATGTGAAAGCTACAAATAATACTGCTTTGTCTTGTTATAATGGTGATGATCTATATTCTGTTGCCAAGTTTTTGTCTTATTTCTCATGGGTTGTCAGAGAACAGTTGTTAAACTAACATTTAGTACGGTGTATCCTTTTATCTCATCAATACAGCCTTAGAGATTTTCCCCTTGGTATATCGATCATCCAAAGTATTTCCTGTGTATACCTGTATGTCTTAGGCCTGTTGCAACTCACATTCACTCTTGTTCATATCATCTTAAAAAATTACCCCAAAGAGTGCATATCATAGTCAGCCTTCAATTTGGATGATTTTGGCAGTGAGTTTCTGGTTTCAAAATCCTCTAACCTAATATCTTTTCTTCCTATAACTACTCAAAAGCACTTTTAAGAATTCTATCCCATTCTCAATAAAGCTGGGGGGAAAAAAAGAATTTCAGCCCATCTCTAAATGCAACTAGAAAGATTTTGCTGTTGATGTTCTGCCATTAGAAACTGGGAACACTCAAAAGCTTTGTAATCAATTTTCTTTTACAAATGCATTTTAATTAATATTACTTAATTAATACATGATCAAAGGTAGGGATGAAATGAGTTTGTGTTCTATATCAGGGTTGGATCTGATATAGTGATGTGAAAAACGAGTTCTTGCTTCACTTTGGAAGGTGATTGAGGTGGTGGGGACATCTTTTCAATAAATAATCTACTCTTGACCTGTGTATACTCGTTACAGTCTTGTCTCATGCCCTGGCTGTGATGATTTGACCTTGTTGAGTAGGCTCATACATTTTCTCCATCATCTGCTCTCACATTATGGTGCCCAAATTCTTCTTCTTATCACTATTCTGATTTTAGATGGAATTAGTATGGGTGAGTGGAGAAATATTTATTATGAGGAATGGACTTAGTCTAAGTTAAAATCAGATAATTGAATATTTATTTCAGAGAAAATGCTATTAATATAAGCTTCCTGCAATCAAGAATAATTAATAGAAGATTGATTAAAGAAACATTGATGACATTGGTTCAATGCAGAGAAAAATGTTGAAAACTTTATATCAAAGGAGTCAAAGAGATTAAGACAAATGTACTTGTATAGTTAGTTTTAGTTTAATCATTTGTTTTAGAGTTTTGGAAAATCTAATATAGATCTAGAAGTTGTCAGATAAATGACCAGGTACTATTATTATTATCTCCAAAATGATTATTCTGTGAAGAAAGAGGAATGGGATTATCAATTTAGATTAGTATATCAATTTAGATTCCTCTCACATTTTGAACTGAAGATATATTTCTGTAGCAATTCTGATTGTGTTCTGTGGGTTT
>NW_017731872.1:767441-771618 GCF_001890085.2 Hipposideros armiger
AAAAAATCTTTTTTTTCTAAATTTAAAACATAGCTGATTTATACCAAACTTTTGCCTCTAAGGTAGGTCTATAAACATATAAGAGGGTATAGTCTACAGAAGGACTATCACTGCCAGCACCAGTGACCAAATCCAGGGACCTTGCTTTGTACTACGGCTTTTTGACAGAAAGTCACCTCACACAGGGGCCAGATTCAGATCTGTTGCAGCATATGGGGATTTTAAACTCTGAGGTATTTTTTCAGTTCACAGGCAATAAAAACCTAAATGAATCTAAAATGAACTGCCTATCAAGACTGGATGTTTGGGCCTCTGAGTCACAGCAAAGTAGCCCCTCAAGAGAGTATGTCTGAATAGTGGTATACATATCCACTGCTCGTCCCCTCCTCCCCTCAAGCCAGTCTGTGTTCACTGAGGTCTTTACACCTGTCCGACTGAGGCTCAATATGTTGTGCTCCAGAAAACAAAATGATAAATGACATAATCAGCAGCAAAGTTCTCTCTGCCACCAAGAGGAACATCTGAAGGCAAAATCAGTTTTTAGGTTTTTCATTCACTTTATACATTCACTCATTCATTCATTCAGTAGTTGTTGATTGAAACCATAAATTATTAGCCCAGGTAAAAAAGCCTTTTATAAATTGAATTGTATAGGCAGAGAAGCTTAGGCTCAGACAGCTGCAGTGATTTGCTTGTGGTTACAGAGCACGTAAATGGAATTGCAAGGACCCGACTCATGTCTCTGGGTTCCTTGTGCACCCTTCACTTCATCACACGCTGAGCCCTTCTTTCTCCCCTGGCAAACTCTGTAGACTGGCCTGGTCTGAATTGCAGCTGATTTATTCCAAACCTTAGGAAAGATCTTAAGATACTTAGGAACAATGAGGGTCACATTCAATATTAATGTGATTTATCTTTTAAAAATTACTGAATTTTAACAAAGCAGTGTTGCTGAGGAATAAAAATGTGCCATTTCACGACCAATGTAATTTTCTCCTGCATTCTTAAACTTATAAGTATTTTTTGAAAATTAGACTTTTTATGCTTGAGATTGACTCAGTGTCCCAAACAGAGGCCACAGCATAGGGAGTTTCCTGTTTACCAGGGAAATATTGCCCCCAAATCTACTGGGCTAGCTGATTAGATTATTTGAGCCAATCAGATGAAATTCTGGAAGCTATCCCAGTAAAACAAAAATTTCCCTTTAGGTTACCAAAAATAAGTGTTAGATGTTGGGTGTTTTTAATTTAGTCAATTCTCATGCATTTTTGATGTGCCATCCAAGGCTCAGCAGGTGAGAAGGAAACGCTATGGGATTCAGAAGTTTCCTGGCCTCGTTGATGATCCAAAACGCTGTACTTGTCTTCTCCCAAGACCACATTAACATTACAACGAAATTATAGAACAGTCAACCTGGAGAACCATCTGAAGTCTAGCTGAACAGAAGTTTTATAACTAAGGATATAAAGAAGAAGCTATGTTGAGACTGTTAGGAGGGGTGGAGATGCAGAGTGGGTGGCCCATACTTGTGTGTGGTGGTTGAGAATTGGGAGGGATATCTTGGCTGCAGAGGTCTTCTCTGGAGGACCAAGGGACTCCAGCGGCACACCGGGCTTCCCAGCCCCATGTACTAGTGCTGGGAAGAGGAGTCCTCACAACATCTGGCTCTGGGGATTCCAACCATCCAGGTGAGATGGAAGGCTGTGGGAAACCTGGATGTCCTGGATGCACAGACTCTCTTGCTCTCAGGCACTTACCCTGGGCTCTGGTGGAGGGACAGTGACTGGGGAGGCATCAGAGACATTTAGGGAGAACTGAGTTGTGTGGCTTCAGGGCAAGGACTTGAGGAACAGTCACCATTTTTCCTGTGTAGAAACCTTCTCCTGTGCAGCTGGAAGGTGGACGCCATCTTTCCTGTTTTCATTGCAGCACTATTTATAATAGCCAAGATATGGAAGTAACTCAAATGNATGAGGACAAGCTAATGGTTGGGAGTTTTGACAGTGATGAGGAGTTGTATGAATTTTATGATGAATAAAACTTGAGTTCAATATTTTTATGTAATACACTTTTTTACAAATTTCGGGCCTCAAAATTAAGGTGCGTCTTATACATGGGAGCATCTTATACATGGGGAAATATGGTAGGTTGCTTCCATACCTTGGCTGAAAAATGCTTTATAAGCCACTGCAACGAGGTGACTCAAAGTCCATAATAACAATCCTACCAACCTTGGCAATTGACCATACCTTCTGTACCTCAGTGACACTAACAAAGCAGCAATGATAAAACTGATATAACTGTCCTACTTAGAAGCATTTAAAACACCACCTAGAAAAAATAAACAAGAACAGAACTTTAGCAGAAGAACTAAAACACTGTAGGAAGAGCAGCATCCAAGCTTTTGGACATTTTAGCAATTGGGGTCTTTTAGAAACACCAGTTGGGCCTCATAATGAACTCGGGCTCTGTTCTGCTTTGCAACGATTCAGAATGCTCCACTGCTTGGTATTTTCCACATTCTTATAAGGGTCCCACACTAGATCTGTTTAGAAGTTGTTTTTAATATACGCTGAACTTATATTATTCTGAGTTCTAAAAGTAAAATAATTCAGTTTCACAGTGCATACTGGTTTACTTCTTAGGGACTTAAATCACATCACATCATATTCATTTTTGCATTTGTCCCTATTGTAGAGATGGATAAACTGAGGGAGTGAGAGATTATGTGAGGTATATAATAATATTTGTGATAATTCTTACAGTGTTAGAAGGGATTAATAGAGTGTCATAGATTGCAGCACATTTAACCATTCAAGGATTCATAGATGTGTAAATATAAGAAACATTTAGTACTATTAGTTGGCTGTCTAATCACTTAACATTAAACCTGCTTCAGGAGGGTCATCTGTCTTTAATTTACAGTTAAATAAAAAACATTGACTCCATCTTTTGTGAACTTTAGTTTCTAGTGGCAAAAACATAAATGGGACTGTGGTTAAGAATGGCTAGTTGTCTACTGTAATACTTTGCAAGGTAAAAGACAGATAAATCATTGGTAAAATCAACTGGGGTCCATCTGTCTTTGTCTTAGAGAGCTCTGCTTACCTGCAGACCCAGGTGTGCCCAGTCCCAAGCTTTGGGGACTGCCAGGGAGAGACAGAGTTATGGCGAGAAGAACAGCTAGATTACAGACCACTAGATGTAAATTCTTCCTTGCTGAAGTTGGGTGCCTGAGCTTCTAGGGGTGAAGAATCATGCACAAGGATAGGCTTCCTCTTACTTAAGGAAGAGACATACTCTATCTCAGCCTTTCATGTGAACCTTGGGTGATCACATGAGAGGAACATCAGCCTGTGATGGAACCACTGGGACAAGACTGATTCCCAGCCCTGTGTGTGTGCCTTTCCCATGTCCAGTTTTGTAGTTCTTACACATTGGTAGATGTGGTGGGCTCAGGATCTGTGTTTGGCTACACTGCTGGGGAGGACTTTCAGTCCTTCTAACTGTGGCTGGAGGAGCAAGCGGGTCCCTGACAGCTGGTGCCTCCTCTTTGTTGGTGAGGGCATCCATTCCTTCCACTGATTATCATCGGACTGGATGACTGTTTTTCCATGACTCTCAGGGATCATAGTTTCATGACCCTTGAAGAGAAAGGGGAACTGGGGATTCTTTTCTGTTCATGGTTCTCCAGAGAATTTTTAATATTTTGGGTGCCTAAAATGTTTAGCTTGTAGTCATTGTGACTGGGCCAAGGGATCCCTAGATTAAATATTTCTGGGTGTTTTTGTGAGGGTGTTTCCAGATGAGGTTAGCATAAGAGTTGGTGGACTTGGTATAGTTTCCCTTCCCCAATGTAGGCGGACATCAACTAATTCATTGAAGGCCTTCACAGAACAAAAGGGGGGTGAATTTTCTCCTGTTGCTCCCTGCCTGCCTGCTTCAGCTGCAACATTGGTCTTCTGCCCTTGGACTAGGATTTACACCATCGACTCCTCCGGTTCTTAGGCCTTTGGATTCAAACTGGAATTATACTACTGACTGTTCTAGGTCTACAGCTTACAGATGGCAGGTCATAGGACTTCTCAGCCTCCATAATTGTATGAGCTAATTTCTCATAATAAATCAACCTCTCCTCTTCTCCTCTCTTCTCCTCCCCTCCCCTCCCCTCTGTTAG
>NW_017731872.1:775233-780868 GCF_001890085.2 Hipposideros armiger
CTTTAGTGTTATAAAATCTTTTTAGCATGTAGAAATATTCTAGACATTCTTCAGTCTTTAGGCTTTGGGATACCATTCAAAAAAACATCTACACATTTTGAAAAAAAAGAGAGAGGGCACTATTGGGGTCAGTTTTCTTATGCCCAGTTCTGTTCCAAAATTTGTAATTGAAATGTTGAAAACCTTTAAAAATCTTTCCTCCAGGTGAAGAAATTGGAGGATAAGAGAGCCACACAATTGATTGAATATCATGAAACATGGAAGGTGGAGCTCTTTGGTGTCTGCTTGCTCCACCTGAATTGGCCGCATATTATTTTTTGGTTATTAGAGGAAGGGTTTATTTTGCTTGTAAATAAGGCAGCAATAAGCTGCCTTCTACTTTGTGGGAGATCAACAACAGCCCTGATACAAGTTTATTCATTTCTACCTCTTGTTCCTTGGTAATTCTGGGGTACAAAGGCCACTGAAAAGGGAATGGGGATCTTTCCAATCCAGGGGATACTCAGGAGTGGGGTGATGGCTGAGGCAGTGTGGACTTTAGGAGATCCGTTGTGTGTGTTGGTGAGGTCGCTCCTGAGGCAGGTGTGCTTGGTTTTGGGGCTGGGGCACCCCATAAGAGAAATACTATGAACCTTCAATGTCTAATTCTGAACTTTTAAGGCAGACACATGGCAAAAACATAAACCTGAAATCACTAGTTTAGATCTTGGCAAAATTACAATCTTTCTTAAAATTTTTGAAGCATTGGATGATGGGTGGGCATTCCTTGTAATTCAGTTTTATATCTCTTCTATGGCCTCTGTAGAATTAATTCAGTTTTCCATTTTTAGAAAACTGATCTTTTCATGGACATTAATTTAGTGGAAGGGATAAAGGGAGAGGAGACATTATTTCTAGGTTGCTGCTGGGAAGCTTTTGCTTGTAGACAAACTAGCTGATCTCGTGTTAGTGTATGTGTTTGTATTTTCTCTAAGTCAGCAGTAGTTTGACTGTGATTATTTTATGGCTTCTGTTTCCCTTCCACCATCTCTTAACAGATGCTGAAATTATTCAATTAAATTTAGATGCATGAAGAGAATACCTAGTCATGTAGAAGTTATGCAAATGTATCCAAATTATATGCAAATGAGCTGGCTGGGCAGGAAGAGTGCATTACACCAGCACTTCATTGCCATCACAGAAGAAACATGGGAGTCCAGTTATCTTATGGTTCATTTTTGGATGAAATTATAACTTCAGGATACTTTTTCTTTTAAAAAGTCTGACTGCCTCACTAAATAAATCTTGGATGAATTTCACCTTCCTTCTTCGTTTTTCACATTGCATGTGAATTTTCAGGTGTCAGCATTACCGCATTAGTCATTGTCACCTTTGTTGAACATCCTTTGAAACTACTTTTAAAACTTACCTTTAAACTTTTTTTTACTATTTCATTTTACCTTGCTTTAAGTCCCAGAAAATCATATGTTAATAGCACTATCTGAGCTAGGCCTATCCTCTTTAGGGATCTCATTGGAGTGAGACTCACAGGCTTGTATGGGCTGGAGGGGTTTTATAGCAGAAGTTCAGTGGTAACTCTCTCTAAATTTATGCTGAATTATTTTTGTGAGATTGGGATGACAGATTTGTTCTAGTGGTTATCCTTTTAACCTTTGGCTATTTAAGTTTAATCCTGTAAAGTAAGCTGAGAAATGTACATGTTAAATGCTAGTTTCTACCCATGATGAAAGGGCTGATGATGGTCAAGGTGACTGTCACTTTGAGGCTGTAGGCTGGGAGCACATCAGAAGGACCTGACCAGAAATGGCTTAAATAAGAGATAATTATGATAAATGGTCTCTTCTTAAAAAGACTTAAATAACTCAATCTGAATACATAGCAAGAGATTTTTGTCATCGAGAGGAGGAGGTCTGTTATAAAGCTGTTATTAACAGGACATCAAGTTACAGTAAAACCTTGGATTGCAAGTAACTTGGTTTGCAAGTGTTCTGCAAGATGAACAAACATTTCTAATACATTTTAACTGGGTAAATGAGCGATGTCTTGCAAATACGAATAGTTTGTTTCTGGAACAAATTATGCTTGCAAACCAAGGTATTACTGTATATAATTTTCTTTAGAACTGAAGGTGAGCAGAGCTATTATATATATTCAAAAACTTCAATTACAAGTGAGGAAATAGAAGTCAGAGAGGTTATGTGACTTGCCGAAGGTCATACCCTTAGTGAGTGGTGGAGTGAGCCTTGAAGTGAGAGCAGTTTACTACAGCCTGTGTTTCTTTGAGACCCTGTCATGCATTGGAGGATGTGGGTGAAGGATGTTGTAAGGCCTGTTGAAAGTGATAGTTTGAATGGTTGCTAGGAAAATTATGGTTACAAACGTTTTACATCATGTTAGACAGCCTTCCTTCTTGTTTGAGTGCCAAGCCATTGTTGGAATAGTAAAAAAATGTTTATCTTTTTAGTTTGGTCTAATATGAATAGCTGAGAGATTGTTAGTAGAAGGGCTGAGAAATTATCATTACTAACAATGGACATAAAATTAATTGAATTCCGTCAAATTTGTTCATTAGTCCTTAGAAAATGCTCCGGAACAAAGAGAGCTTTGGTGACTAGTCAGGTTTTAGGGACATGTGTAAATATTTTGTAGTAGTCCAGCACAATAAAAATCAAGCATTTAATTTGTAGGTAAACCTTTTTTACCCCGAATTGAGTTGTGGCATCTTTGTTTGCAACTGAGGAATTAAACTAACAGCTTTTCTAAGGGAAGTTGCTTAAACAAAAGTATCAACAGTATTGAGGCCCCTGCTGGCATCTGGGCTTTATAGAAAAGCCCGAGATATTTACTTTCCTCTCTTGCTTGGAATTTTTCCTCATACAGGGGCTTGCCCTTGACGTACCAACATGTGTAACCTTGCATAATGTGCCTAACTAGCATCCTGGAATGCTGTGATTGACATTGTGACTGGGGAAACCTGGAAGTTTATTGTTCTGTAGAATCATTTCTCCATCAAACCACACATGTGGAGGTCACTGCGCCTAAGCCTAAACCAGGGAAAACCAGCGGCTCTTTCATTTGGAACCCCGGGTATGGGTACAGGGCTTCCTTACCATTTTCCCACAAGTCAGACTGTAGTTGTGATATCACCTAGGACTAACATTAAACATAGCTTCACATATCCAAATGGATTTTATGAAGTTTAAACCTGTAGAAGAAGTAGAATGATTTTTAAAGGATCAACTGGCACCTTGAAATGTTTAGTATCATATTTTTTTTTGAGTTATGCTGGTGGTGGTCTGGTGACTTCCGAGTGGGAAGGTAATTTTTATGTTGTTGTTTCGAATAATACATGTTCTTGAATACCTGGAACAAATGGCATAGCACTGTTTCTTAAATACACATATTCCTATGAAGCTGTAAGACCTCTCCAAAAGAAGTAAATTATAATGTATATTTTGATCTGTGTACTTTGAATGATTGTACAAAAAGGTTTATTTGATATTTGTGCGAGAGATTGAGTACCGTACACTGACAAAGGCAGAAATCATAAGGTCGGAGTTTTAGAACTCAGGTAACTGTATAGATCATTGATTCCTTCTTGTGCCTTGTGTAAAGAGGGAAGCCTAAAGCCTGGAGCGGTTGAGTGACTTTTGCAGGACCATATAGTCAGCCAGTCATAGAGATAGGAGCAGAACCATCGCTCCTGCCTTTCCAGTCTAGAGCTCCTTGTGTTCTGTTAGGATGTCCTTACTGTTTTACCTTCAGTTCATTCCCACAAAGATTGTGTGGCATTATGCCAAGATGAAAGGAGGCAGGAATAGAATGCAGTAGATTACTTCTATTTATAATAGTAAGAGGTGATCTCAACATGAAACTTTTGGAGTTGTTAAATATAAGCTTGCATAAAGTAGGTAAAGGGAACTCTGAAAAAGGCTTGTCCCAGCAATTCCAGAAGTGACCAGGATCAATCACATGTCCCCTTCTAACCATGTGGGGCCAGTAGTCTTCATTTTCCATGTGCCTGTCAGTGAATGGCACTGATGACTGACAGACCCCATTTTGTTTTCTTAAGAAATTAAAATACAACAAATGGAAAGTACCCTTTCACTGATATATATATACAGTTTTGATTTATAAAGAGCATCTTATTATTTAATTTAAAATATTTTTAAATAATAAAAGCAAGAAAATTTAAAAACAAAGAAAAGGGCAAAAGGTACCCATGGTTTCATTATTTTCACACAACCACTATTTCTTTTCTGTGCATTTCTTTTCAGTCTTTTAATATTTAAACAGAATTTTAAATATGTGCTTTCTTAAGGTCATTATCACATGGCTATGTGAAAAGTTCATGATCTTTGGAGGCAGACCTGGGTTTGATTTTTGGGTCTACCATTTACTAGTTATGTGACCTTGGGCAGTTCTTGTACTTCTCAGCATTTTGTTTCTTCATCTACAAAATGAGATAATACTTTAAATTCACATAGGATTCTTGCAGAGTTGGCTTTTCATGATATATCATTCACTGTTTAATATTCTCTTGTGGGCATTTGTTTTTCATTTTGCTGCATTATCTGAAAGGAAAGTACCACCTTTTTTGATAAGGGAAGTCTCCAGTCCTCCCATGGAGAATGTTCATGAGAGGGTGTTGGAACTGAGGGACTCTGGGACCCTGAGGGTCTCTACATCTTGGAGGGGCCTTTGCTTTGCTGAGCCATAGGTGGACAGGATCGAGGAAGGGTGGTGTTTTCTGGCCCAGTAGATGTCACACAGTCCTTTCTCTAGTGTCCTGTAGCGGACTGGGACAATTCAGTACTCTTTACGGGAGCTCCCTGATAAACTCAGGAACCAGATTGAAGGAAAGTACCTGTTCCAGTTGTTGAAACAGTGTTTCCTGATCTCTAGAGCCATGATATTGGTGCTTGAATTTCAAGTCAAATGTAGATTCTATTAGGTCTATCTGCTGTATCTAGGATGACGGACAGGCCTTTCTTTGATTTTTCAGACTAGAAGGCATATGGACTGGGGTTAGGATTTGGACTAAAGCTGGAAGTAGAGTGGGACCTGTCCTATTTGTAGGTGCTGACAAGGAAGGCTCCCTGGAGCAGGTATGCAGGGGGCCACACAGGGGCACCTTGGTATGAGAGGCCCAGCATAACCATGGGGGGGCCAGGTGGCTTTGGAGGGACAACCTCCCTTCCATTGTTCAAGTGCAGGGCTCTGGTCCCAGGGTGAGATAGTGCAAGAGTGAGGGGGCAGTTAGGTTTTAAAAACAGCAAAGGACTCTGGCTTTTATCAAAAGGAAGTTGGTATTCTGTAGAATCTGGTATAATAGAAATTCACTGGCATATGGGACCAGGGAGCTTGGGTAAAAATGCACTTTGATCAGAACAGCTCCAGAACCCTGTTCCTGGGGCTTGGTTGGAATTGACCATACTTGCTGCTGAGCACCTGGGTTGCTCAGTCTAGTTTAAATCCATCCTGCTTCAACTTGAGATTGTTATAAGACCTGGACAGGTAGGAACATCAGTGGGCCCTATTGTCACACTCTGGCAAAGCAGAAGTCGGTAAGTCACGTATAGTGTGATCATGCCTGCTTGTCCAAAGTCACTCAATTCTTTTTTTTTTTTTTTTT
>NW_017731872.1:780975-782054 GCF_001890085.2 Hipposideros armiger
CTGTGCTCTAACCAACTGAGCTAACTGGCCACCCCCAAAATTACTCCATTCTTGAAATTCTGGGGGAAACATCCATGAGATGCCTTCATCATTCCTTCCAAAATTCTAGGACGGAATGCTTGGAGTGATGATTTTATGTAGCAGGTAGGCATTTTAAGTGACATTCGTAGTTAAAAAGAGTGAAGATAATTTTGATAAACCAGCCCCAGCTAGTGTAGGAACAGCAGAGCAGTCTTCACCATGAGCTGCATCCCACTGCTGTGGACGGTAGTTATGTGAGAGTGACTGGGGAAGGTTAATGCTGGGCCAGACTGGAAAGTAACACATTTTAATAGAAGTGTGGAGCATTTCAAGTTTATGGTGAGCCTGTTTGATATCTCAAAGTAAAAACATTTAAAACTCTTTAGAGTTTTATTTTTGGAACACCTGCCTTCTTCCTCACAACATCAAGGTGAGTGGTTAACACCCTGCCTCTCCCACCTTTCCCTCCCTGGAACCTCTCTATCTTCAGAGGAAGTTCTGAGACTAGACCTCCCTAGAGTCAGTTCTGGATTTGAGATTAAAGCTCTCTGTGATACACCTTTTAGTTTTTAGTGGGGAGACTAGACTGGCGTAACAATGACAAGTGAATTTTGGGAAGACATTCAGATTTGTGACCTCCATATGGATACTGTTGGTGATGTCTATATTGGTGGTGAAGGGTATTTTAGGGTCCCCATATATGGGTGTAGAAGCAAAGGGGAGTCCAGTGCCCCTGGACTCCTGGAGGATGTTGTCCCTTTCAGAAAAGGGGGCGGTTGAAAGGCTGCCTACCGGTGTTCATCTGGTGCCTATACAGATCAGCTCCTCGGTAAAGTTGCTGGCTCTGTCTGACAAGAGAATGCCTGCACTTGAGAGAATGTACTGGAAATAGGAACAGCTGGTCACAGCCCATCTGGCTCTACCCAGTGCCTTGCAATTTTTGGCTGCTGAGGAATTCTGCCCTCTCTTGTCTTGTGTGGCTTCTGGCCCTTGCTTATTTCTGGAGAGGCATGGTTTTAAGGCCCAGCAAGTGCTTTTTTACAGGTGGGGCTTACTGA
>NW_017731872.1:782899-788033 GCF_001890085.2 Hipposideros armiger
AATGAGGGACCTGCGCTGCTACTGGCTTCTCTCTGGAGACCACTGTTTGATCTTATGTTTCTAAGGCTGAGCATCTCTTATGATCAGAGATGGGGTGTGGTGAGGAAGAAAGTGTGGTGATCTGGGAGCTGGCAACTCGTTCAACTCTGAAACCAGTTGGTAACAAGCTGTATGACTTTGAGTAGCTTATCCCTCAGAGTCTCAGAATCCTCAGCACCTGGAGAAATGTGTGTCGTTTCCATCTTTATATACTCAGGACCCAGCATGTGCCTGGCTAGAATAGGTGCTCAGCAAATGTTTGCCCAACAGTTGAAGGAGAAGGTGGGCCCAAAGCCTAGTCCAGTGTGTGTTCAGGGGAATGCTGGTCTTAGGAGGTAGGCAAAAGAAAAGGTTCTCCAGTCAACTAAGTTTATAAATGCTGCCTGTTATATCACTTTATTGTAAATTCTTAATGTATTTTTAGTATATTAGAGGACCTGAGAAGGCCTGCAGTAAAGAAAACCTTAGTGTTGTTAAAACCAGCATCGCCTAAACTTACTTGACCCAAGAACACTCTTTTCCTACAGCTCTATTAAGCCCGGAAGAACTTTTGCTGGGCCAGATGACCTTGAAGAGACTTCCTGCTGGAACATTTTAGAATTTGAGAGCAGAGGTGGGAGGATGGGACATATTTAGAGGGGTAATGAGGCGATGATAGAAGGTTGAGGTTTGGGGCACACATGTGTGTGCATGTGTGTGTGCATGTGTGTTTGTTTAGACTCAAACTTCAGATCCTGAAATCCTGTAGGCCATGCCCTACATCCACAGTACAAACAGAAACCTTGGCTGAGGTATTTATTTTTTGAGCTGAACTCCCACATGCAGAGAGAGGTGCTCATCTTGTCCTTAGGGAACGAAGGGCAGTGACACGAAATGACCATCTTTTTTGCCATACTCATGCACGTTCTCCTGTTATTCTCTCTAACAGACTGTGAATTTCTTTCTTTTTTTTGAAAATTTTATTGGGGAATTGGGGGAGGGGAACAGACAAGTTGCTGTCCTTTTGTTCTTCAGTTTATTTGTGGAGGACGTTGCTTCACTGGTTCATGTTGGTATTATCATTGTGCTCTTCCCTGGTGAGGCAGTTGCTTGCCGGCCATTGGATGCCCACTCACGGTGGCTCATGAAAGCTCATGCCTGCTGCCGGCCAGCCCCACTGCAGCCTACGCCGTCGCAGGCGACTCACAGCAGCCCAGCTCCAAATTGAGCTGTTGTTCACCATCTTAGCTGTAGAGGGCGCAGTATCACTGGCCCTCATGTGGGATCTGAACTGGGGCCCTGCTGCTCAGAGCTGGCATCCCAAGCCAACTCTTAACCAGTGCACCACTCGCCGGCCCTATTTCTTTAAGGCAGGATTCTACTGTAGCTTCTGTAAGACTCTGGGCACTATTGCGGGTCATTCACCCAATGGCATAAGTGAAGGTGCTAAAGACACTGTGTAGAGATTTGGTTTCCTCAGTCACCTTCCTTTCTCCATAGGGTCTGAGATGGGCACCACTAAGAAGACAAGCAGGAGAGTCCCCATCCATCAGCCACGGTGGGTGGGTTTGTGATGCCAGTGGACTTGCCCAGTGACAGCTTTCCCCTGACTGCCCACTGCTGTCTCTGGGGACCCATGCCACAGTCCTCAAAGTTTCTCTCCACCAACTTTCCCTTCCAGATAAGTACATATAAATTTGATTATGTTTAGAAACTGAAGCATTTAAATAAATCAGATGCTTTTGCCCAACCCCAGAATAATGGCTGTAGTTATTTATTTTTTTAAAGATTTTGTTGGGGAATTGGGGGAGGGGAACAGTATTGGGGAATTGGGGAAGGGGACCAGCCAAGTTGTTGTCCTTCAGTCTTAGTTGTGGAGGGCACCATTCGCCATCTGGCTTCCCGTCCGCAGCTCGTGGCCTCTAAACTCAAGGTGCTGTGTTCAATCTTAGTTGCAGGTGGGCGTAGCCACCATCCCATGCGGGAGTCGAACTAGCAGCCTTGTTGTTAAGAGCGCATGCTCTATCCACTAAGCCATCTGGGTGGCAGCTCAGCTCAGCTCAAGGTGCCGAGTTCAGTTTAGTATGCCCACCATTGAACAGGCAATCTTGTTACACATGCTGAACCATCCTGCCACCTGTTGGCAGCTCAGTGACAGCTCAGCTTGGGTGCAGCGTCACTGGCCCATGTGAGTACTGAACCGGTGGCCCCATTGCTGAGAGCCCAAGCTTTGAGCCACTCTGCAGGCCCAGGCTGTAGTTATTTTAACAACAAAGCTCTCCAAGTCTTCAGCTATTTCTGGATGTAGACTGGTAATTAGCATGCAATTTGTAATTCATAGCTGTCTCCGGCTGTTTGTTTCCTTGTTCCAATGCAGCCCAGTTTGAGAGAATGGGTTTATTTCATTCCAGAAATGTGATTTTGTGGAGACCTCTAAAATGCCATCATGAGGTTAATGGTTTTCTGTACCCAAGGTTTGCCAAACCTAGTGTTTGTAGCTCAATTATTAGTTTTCAGCAGTTCTGTCGAGGGGAGTAACAGCTTGCTAGGATGGTATTTAGTTTCCAAGAAAACTGTTAAAAGCAACTGCTTCAAGAAGGATTGATGCTACCTGAGGAAAGTGATATTTCAGGAGAAGAACAGGTAAATTTTGGGATCGATTAAGGAGGCTTACATTCTTTTACCCCTTTTAGTGTTATTCATAGGAGATACTTCATATTTTTAGTTTATATATTTACTGATGTGCATGGGGGCCAAATGCAGATGAGTGCCTTTCCAGGATTTATGCTGCTGGGATGAAAGGAAAATGTTTGCAGTGGTTTCTGTAATGGGTCACGCAGGTAAGAGGCTCCTAGAGGCCTCCTGTGGTCTCTCAGGCAGGACTTCATGCTTGCTCTCCAGCTGCAAAGGAAAAAGAGGAAAAGATGCAGTTACCATTTCTGTTTTGGAGTGCTAAGACCTGCTGCTGACTGTAAACTGAGAACTTGGCTATGGTCCAAAAGGAAAGCTTTTGGTTCCTTCTTTTTAGAAAGATTTATTGGGGGTAGTCTTTAATGAATAGACTGATTCTCTAGAATTCTCCAGCAATGTGGGGCTGTCTCTCTCTGGCTGCTCTGTTGACCCTAGAGTTGCCAACAGTAAAGGCATAAGGCGAGTGGGAGTACAGCACAAGAAGGGCATGTGTTAGACTGCACACCGCATTGGGTCTTGATGCCTGGCTGGCTGTCATGGGGTTACTTACCCATGTGTCTTCTCATGTCCACTGAGGAGGACATAGATTAACTTTACTCTCTGAGGACTTAGCTTTTGATGAATGAAAGTTATTTTATGTATGAGCTAAATCTTTCCAACGAATCCTCCTGCCCCTAACTCCCTAAGAAGCTACAAAAGAGGAAGGAAGCTAAACAAAAAGCCAAACAAAATAAGTCTGTGAGTGGGAAGCACATGTATTGTTCTATGGATCTCTTGATAAAACAGCTTAGATAGATGAGCACAAGATTCTAATAGTAAAAGAATTTAAGTGGTCTTAATCGCTTCATAAGATACAATGATAAGAACTAGAGTAAATTGTCAGAGGCCCAGGAGTTGTGCAAAATTATGGTCCTAAGTGTTGTCAGTGCAGTTTATTATGCAGCACAAGCCAGGCAAAGTCATTTTTGGAAATTTTTGGGTAAAAGTAAACAGCTGGAAAGATTTGAGTACAGTCCTGTACTGTGTGAGGCTTTTCTGCTCAGCTCCAGTCTTGGTCGATGTTACCCAAGGCACTGGAACTTAGATATCCCTGAAGGCCTGGCACAGTACAGGCTGTGGGTCAGACCACCTGGATGAGTGCTGGGGGAGAGGCTAGGAAAAGTGGTTGATTTTCAGATTCCCCCTTTCTAACAAGATCAACCAGCTATTCTCATTTGATTAACCCAAGAGGCTTCAGCCCTTTCAGGTTTACCTAGTGCAGGGTTAGGAAAATGGATTCCATTTGTTTTAGTTTCAAATTATGATATTTAAGAATAATTTTTGAAAACTGCTTGTCATAGAAACAGACTTGAGGATAAAGGATTGGTAAGCCAAGTACTTTGTGTGTGTGGGGGCGTATATTAAGGATCTCTTGAGGATTGGAAGGGGTAAACATTGTAGGACACTAAAAAATTGCCTGAGGACGGTGGACTCAGTCTTCTTATGCTGATATAGAGTGTGGTATGAAAGACAGCTATCATGTCAGGTTTAAAAAATTATTGTTATAGGTTTTTTTTGATTAGGTAATATCATCATGTGGTTCAAAAATAAAATCAATTTTCAAAAGGTATTCATTTAAAAGTCTACTTCTGTCTAGTCTGTCCCTGCCCTCGTCTCCACAATCACTGTTATTAGTTTCTTATGTATCTTTCTAGTTTCCTTATGCATTTATGAACACATTTGAAAATATATTAACCATCACAATTTTCAGTTTGTCCAAAAGCTGTCATACCCATTTTCCTGCACCATGCTTTTTGCATTTAATATCTCGGAAATTCTTTCACATTAGTTTGTAGAAGGCTTCATTCCTCTTTCCTCCTTTCCCCTCTCCTCCCCTCGCCTCCTGTTTACAGCTGTCTGGTGTCCCATTTAATAGATGTGCCATAAGTTATTGAACCAGTCCTCTATTGATGAACATTTGACTTATTTTCAGATTTTGCTTAGACAAGCAAAATACAATGTGACATATTTCATTTCATTTTACTTAATTACTTTGCAAGCATACCTTTAAGATAAATTACCAGAATCGAAATTGTTAAGTCAAAGAGTATATGGATTTGTAGTTTTGTTTTGCCAAAGGGCTTTGCCAAAACGCCCTTCCTGAGGGTTGTAACAACATACACTTCATCAGCAACAGACCATGTTACCACATTTTTGGAGTTTATCAGCCTCATAGGTAGAAAGTGGTATCTAAATGTAGTTTTAATTTCCATTTCTATTGTGAGTGAGGTTGTGCATCTTTCATTTGATTATAAGAGCTGTTTGTTTTTGTGGATTGTTGCACTCTTTTTTTCTCTTCCTAGAAGCACTTTATGTATTAGGAAAGTAGACTTTGTGTTAAAACTTGCAAGTACTTTGTCTAAGTTTTTGTCATTTCTCTTTTTTT
>NW_017731872.1:795273-813373 GCF_001890085.2 Hipposideros armiger
CTGAGGTTGCATATCTTATAAACTATTTGTAATTTTGGTTGATCCTGGGAGGCAGTCGGCACAGCGTCTGTCTATTCCACCATCTTACCGGAAGTTGCTGTCATTTCTGTTTTAACTTTGGTATTTGCCAGGCTGAAGTTTTTGATGTTTATGTGGTTATATTTATCAGTCTTTTTTTTATGGTTTCTGGATTTTGAGTCATAGGAAGGAATTTCTGACATGACTGTCTAACCACACTATTGTTTAGGATTACCTAGTTTTAGGGACTCTGTTGGTTTCTGTTTCCAAAACCCCAAAATCACATAGTTTATTCAGATTATATTTGCTTTTGGTTTTCACGTGCTTTGCTTTGGTCTTCTCTTCTTAAATTTATTTAAAATACTTTTGTTTTCATGTGCTTTGCTTTGGTCTTCTCTTCTTGAATTTATTTAAAATAATAAGATATACTTGCTCTATTTTTCCATATCCCATAATTAGAAAGAGATTGTAAGTGCCACCCAAAGTGGAAAAATGAAGAGCATGTTCTCAGTTGGGGTGGATTTGTCAGAGGGCTATACTTGCCCCTGGAACCTATGAGTGGCTTGCCCTCCACGCACACCTTGGCATGGACCATGGACTGTCATGGGAGAGACATTTGGTTTTGATGGGAAGTAGGATATGGCTTTGTGTGTTTCTCTAGAGCATTTCAGAATGCTAGTAACAAATACCCATCCAAGTGGCCTTGGGAATTCTTGAGTTGGATGAGGATTTGACCAACTAATGAAAATCGAATTCCAGGTAGGTTGTTTTCTATGCTTCTGGTTCCAATTTCTCTTGCAAGCAATTTAGATGTGCCAAGCCTTGTATATTTATTACTTACAATTCCATTTTTCTCTGTGTGAGTCTACTGAGGACTTGGGGGTTGGTTCGTGGGGTCATAGAACACAGCATCCCTTCCCCTCTGGGCTCTACAGTACTCTTAATAGTCGTGTATTAAATACGTTAAAGGGGCCGGCTGAATGGCTCAGTTGGTTAGAGTGCGAGCTCTGAGCAACAGGGTCGCCGGTTTGATTCCCTCATGGGCCAGTGAGCTGCGCACGAGCTGAGCTGCCTCTGAGCTGGTGAGAGCGTGTGCTCTTAACAACAAGTTGCCAGTTCGACTCCCTCATGGGATGGTGGACTGCCCCCCCCTCACCCCGCAACTAGATTGAAAGTGGCGACTGGACTTGGAGTTGAGCTTGCGCCCACCAAAATTAAGATCGAAGGACAACAACATGACTTGGATCTGATGGGTCCTGGAAAAACACAATGTTCCCCTTCCCCAATTCCCCAACACTGTCCCCCTTTCCAATTCCTCAATAAAATCTTTAAAAAGAGATATTAAAGACCTTAAAAGAAAGGTTGAGATATTAAAGACCTTAGAAAAACAAATTAGAATCAGTTAGAAAACTGTTTCTTTAGACCTTGTCTTAAATATGATCCTTCTTTGTTGGTTATCAGGAGGCTGTTTTCACTCTATGTCATTTAAGCAAATACAATGACAAAGCAAATAAAGGATGATTTCTCAGCGTTAGGCTTTGAATTCCTCCCATAGTACAGCCAAAACAAAATTCTGTACACAGTTGAGTCTTGGCTGTGTGGTTGATAGTTACACAGGTATAGATGAGTAAGCCTGTGATTTATCCTCTGCTACTACTTTCTCCTCTTACTCCATTCTTCCCGCTGTCCTTTATTTAGTATTTGTCCACTGGTCAGCAAATTTAGGGAAAGTCAATAAAATTCAGGATGAATAATTTTACTGAGGACAGTACCCTAGGCAGCAGCAAATTTTAGCAGCTCAGTGGAGGAAGAATTGCCTGTGAGGCTGTCAGAGACCATTGATGGTCAGAGTGAGACTGGAGAGTGGGGTCCTGGTAACTGTAGAGGGGGACAGGCAGATGCCGTCAGCACATCACATGTTTCTGAGAGGTCAAATAATATTGGAAGTGAATGATGCTCATTGAATTTGGAAATTAGGAGGACATTGGAGAGCTTTGCCAGAGCACTTTCAGAAGCCTGGCCATAGGATAAAAAGTGAACATCCTGCTCACTTTCATGAGTTCCTTCCCCACAAACACTATTGAATGGAAAAACTGACCCATGGGAGACCATTGATCATTTCAAGAGCATCTGTGCCATATGAACTACTCCATAAACTGTCACAAAGTGGTCTTTGTTGGATCCACTAGTGTGATATACAATTCCCATGTGACTTACCCCCAACCAGTTGCCAAACATGAAGTTTTAAAAAATAGTTTCTATTTGAGATTTATCAAAATACCCAGAAGTGATTTGATGGTGGTAGTTGTGGGTGGGAGGAATTATTGCCCTTCTTTGTGACTGAAGCCATGTGGCCTTCATTCTACAGGGTTCACTTTCTCCAAAGAATTCCATCACTGAACTTAACAACTATTGATAAAATGATAATGTGACCATTATATGCTGCATTAGGACAAATAATAGAGCTAGATAAATCGCCAAGATGATAGTGTGTGTGAGCTGCAGACTGACATTACCCACTTCTTTCATATCAGAACCAAGAGAGGAGATGCTGGTAGGCCTGCTTTGGCTTACAAGGGGAAGCAGAAGAGTAGACTGTGTTTGCTCTAATAACCAAAAGGAAGTATAACCCTTTCCATGCCAGGGATCACTTCAGTTCTTTTTTGCTATGACTATTGAATTTGCTTACAGAGTTTTACTATTCATTTGTTTATTCGTTAATTCAACATTAATCCAAGTAACATTTTTTGGACATATATGATATGTAGAGTGTGGTGATAGATGTCTTGGTAGAAAAAATTATATAGGTAGAAGACACAGCCTTTGCCCTCAGAGATTTTACAGTCTGAGTTTATCAGAGAGGCCATTGGCATTGGTGTGGAATGACCAGTAAATTCTCCTTGAGGGCAGGGTGGAGGGGGCAGTGTCAGCCAACCATGTTCTTTTCTCATCTCCTGGACTCCATCATTGAGTCCTGACCTTAGTTCCTCCCAATTGGGTCTGAGGTTTTTGGGTTTCATTTGCTGTTTCCATCTGAAATAACAGCTTCCAGGTGGATTTTGATCTTCAGCTCAATTTTGTGTTTTGGCTTTGGCTTGTATTATTAACAATGGACAGTTGGAGAAATACTATTTTTTTTAATCTTGATTAACCTTTACTTTTGCTTATTCTTTTATTTTACTTGGGAAACTTTTCAGAGTCAAACTTTTGTTAAGAAGATGATTTGGTATGTTGGAAAGATGGAGGGTTTGGAACCAGAGAGATGTAAGTTCAAATTCCTATTCCACCCCTTAGCATTACTGTGACTTAGACAAATTATTTAACTCACTGAGCCTCAGTTCTCTGCTATACAAAATGGGGAGAACAATATCTATCTGGAAGGCTACTGTAGAGATAAGAACAAATTAAAAGCTATGACTGTTATTGGGGAAGGCAGAGGATCCATTTGACCTTTCGTATTTTATATTTCAAAATCATCCATCCATCCATCCATCCATCCATCCATCCATCCATCCATCCATCCATTTTACTGTTGAGTCAGTCAGAGTTTATTGGATGCTTCCTGAATGCCAGGACCTGTGATAGGTGGGACACAAATACAAAAAAGATTTCATCCCACCCTCAAAGAACTACTCAGGGGACCAGCTTCAGTCTTGTCAGGGTGGGGCAACGGAGCCTGACACTGTCTACAGATCCTTCCTTCATGTGAGAGAGTAATCCTGTGTCCTGGTGGCAGCACTGGACACAGGTGGGTTGTGGGGGGCTGAGAAAATGGGGTGGTAAGAAGCTCTGAAGTCCTTCAAGTCTTGACTTTCACCAGACCCTCAGGGACTGTTATTCTCCCCTGCCCTACGTGGCACCATTTTCACTGGTCCGCTTGCATTGCCCAGCAGAGGTGACCTTTACTCCAGTGTCATCCTCAGGAATGCACACCACACTGAGTGTTTTCAGTTGGTTATTACAGTGTTCTCAGGGGATATTTCAAAATAACCTTTAGGTAGGTCTTCAAAAGCTGAGCAGTGACAACAGGCAGTGCCTTCAGCTTTCCTTGTCAACCTCTTTAGGGAAGGTAGTAGGTTAGCTTGGAAGTAGAGGAAATGCTCACAGGCCTGACCAGAAGGAGTCCAATATTTTCAGGTTGCTTTGGAAAAAAATCTCGTCATCTAGACTGCCTTTGGCTAATCTGGAAAATAAAAATTCATAGGAATAGCTATATACTTAGAGGAACTGTAGAAAAGCACTATTAAAAATGAGTTCAAGGTTAAAGATAATACTGCATAATTTTCCTCTTACGATTATATGACTAAGATATTTTAAATAATCATAATTATCAGACCACAAGGGGAAATTCTTCCTAAACCTCAGTTGCATTATATGTCTCTTACAAGACTTTTTTTTTTTTTACTGTTTAAGCCTAGAAGTTAAAAAAAGATGGTAACAAAATAATATGAAAATAACACAAGGCTCTATTTGTGTGTGGGTTTTTCCATTTTTCTTCCTTACCTTTGATCTTTTTATTGACTTTGTTAACGGGAGGGGTTTGGTCTGCTTTGCATTCAGCTGTGGGGCTTGATCTACATATGTAAGGTTTTTTTGATGACCAGGGCTAAAGGGGCCTTATGCTCCATATAATTTTGGGGCAACTAGAAGGGATCTGTTACTTTGTCCATTTTTTACTGTCTCTAGTCTTAGGAAAAAAGGACAAGCTTGCAAAACTTTTTTTTGTCCTTATTTGTGCATAGACCTGTGTCAATCAGCCAGTGATGATACAGCCAACCTGTTTGGGTTAGGATGCTAGTCTTTCTGGCCTCAAGCAGAGGCTGGAGTTGGTTATTCCCTAGCTCTGACTATTCCACTAATAGATTTCTTCCCCACAGCCTGCTAGCAGGCAGCATACTGAATGTCCCCCATGCCTCAGTCATGCGGTGATAAGCGAGCAGACATGGGCTGCAAGTACCATTCAGACTTGCCCTTGAACCGTTTTCTTCCTGTGGCAAAAGAGTACAAGTTCAGGTTGTTTTTATCTCCATGGTGAGCCTGATTTTTCCATGGTAAACTGTTGTTTAAAGGCTGCCTTCCTCCGCAGTCTTTCTCACAGTGGGAACATGAAGTTAGTCTCCTTGGCATTCATGTGTGCATTTCATTTGAACAAGAACA
The DNA here is from genome assembly GCF_001890085.2 of Hipposideros armiger. Lineage (NCBI taxonomy): Eukaryota > Metazoa > Chordata > Mammalia > Chiroptera > Hipposideridae > Hipposideros > Hipposideros armiger. The sequence goes on from NW_017731872.1 coordinate 800,449, forward strand.
TTTTGCACCTGTTGATGTACTGCTTTTTAATTGTTCACAGCTGTTTTCTTTGTTTATTTTTTTTCCCTTTTCTTAAGCGCAAGGATTTTGTGGAGAGTGACAGTTTCTGTCTGTTTCTGCCTTTTCTCCCTTTACCTCATTCCAGTCTGCAAGGTCATCTTCGCAAATCAGCCATGGGCAGGGGTGGCCCTCTCCTCTCTTGCCTTAAGGGATATTTTAGTGCTTGGGTTAGGCAAAATCATTTCTTTTTGCAGTTTTTATGTTTTGGAAGTCAGACAGGGAGGGAATCAGGAGAAATCATTATTATTTTATTGTGAATTAGATGTTACCAAAAAATGTATTTCCACTCATCTCAGCCCGTGATTTAGTAATATCCTCTGAAGAGATTCAGCACAAAACCAGTGTTTTTAAACTGTATTTAAAACACTGTTTTATATTTATTTAAATGATTTTTTATTTTTTATTATAGTTGACATACACTATATTAGTTTCAGGTGTACAATACAGTGATTAGACATTTCTATAACTTATGAAGTGATTACCCTGATAAATCAGTACCCATCTGACACCATACATAATTATTACAGTACTACTGACTATTTTTCCCATGCTATATTCTATATCCTCATGACTATTTTGTAACTGTCAATTTGTACCTATTAATCTCCTCCCCCCCCCCTTCACCCATCCCTCCCACCTGGCAGCCATCAAAATGCTGTCTGTATCTATGGGCTTGTTTCTATTTTGATTGTTTGTTTATACTATTCTCTAGGTTCCACATAGAAGTGAAATCATATGATATTTGTCTTTCTCTGTCTGACTTACTCTACTCAGCATAATACCCTCTGGGTCCATCCATATCATTGTAGATGGCAAGATTTCATTCTTTTTTATGACTAATATTCCATTATATGTATGTACCACTTCTTTTTTATCCATGCCTCTGTTGATGGACTCTTAGGTTGCTTCAGTATCTTGTCAATTGTAAAGAATGCTTCAATGAACATATGGATACACATGTCCCTTTGAAGTAGTTTTTTGGGTTTCTTTGGATAAATACCCAGAAGTGGGATTACTGGGTCCTTCTTTGTCTCTTGTTATAGCCTTTGTTTTAAAGTCTATTTTGTCTGGTATAAGTATTGCTACTCCGGCTTTTGTTTTTTTATTTTTATTTCCATTTTCATGAAATATATTTTTCCATCCCTTTACTTTCAGTCTGTGTGTATCTTTCAATCTGAAGTGAGTCTCTTGTAGGTGGCATATGTAAGGGTCTTGTTTTCTTATCCATTCAGTCACCCTGTGCCTTTTGATTGGAGCACTTAATCCAGTTACATTAAAAGTAATTTGCTGGATATGTACTTATTACCATTTTATTATCTTTTGATCCATTTGATCTTGTTTTTCTTTTTCTTCTTCTTAAAGAAGTCCCTCTAGCATTCCTTGTAATACTGGTTTGGTGGTGATGCATTCCTTTATCTTTTTCTTGTCTGGGAAGCTCTTTATCTGTCCTTTGATTCTAAATGATAGCTTTTCTGGGTAGAGTAATCTTGGCTGTAGGTCCTTGATTTTCATCACTTTGAATATTTCCTGCCAATCTGTTCTGACCTGCGATGTTTCTGTTGAGAAATCAGCTGACAGTCTTCTGAGAAGTCCCTTGTGGGTAACTAACAGCTTTTCTCATGCTGCTCTTAAGATTCTCTTTGTCTTCAAGCTTTGGCATTTTAATTGTGATTTGTCTTGGTGTAGGCCTCTTTGGGTTCATCTTGTTTGGGACTCTGTGCTTCCTGGTCTTGTATGTCCATTTCCTTCACTAGGTTAGGGAAGTTTTCTGTCATTATTTCTTCAAACAGGTTTTCATTTCCTTTCTTTCTCTCTTCTTCTGGTTCCCATATGATGCGAATGTTTTATGATTGATGTTGTTCCAGAGGCCCCTTAAACTAGCCTCAATTTTTTGGATTCTTTTTTTATTTTTGCTGTTCTGATTGTGTATTTTCTGCTACCTTATTCTCCAAATCACCGATTTGACTCTGTGCTTCATCTAATCTACTGTTGATTCTCTCTAATGTATTCTTCATTTCAGTTATTGTATTCTTCATTTCTGACTGTTTTTTTTTTGTATTTTCTATCTCCATTTTCATGTTTACTATCTATGTCGGGTCCAAGTGTTTCGAGCAGGCACTGTTTCGGTGGTAAGATGCCCAAGTGAAAGAAAGCATGTGGAATATGTGCCATAAATGCAGCAACAGCTCCTTATTCAACCGAGGCCAAGCTCATAAAAGAGAGAGAGCTCACAAAATGGAGGCGGAGGTTTTATACTCACACACAAACAATAGTGGCATGATGCCAACACACATGTGCACTGAGAAGAAACTTACAAGTAACTGACATGAAACTTACAAGTAACTTACGTCAACAAGTTGTTCTTCCCCTCTGTCCCGCTGAAGGGGGAGGGGCAGGCCGGTCTCCAAGCCTGTAAACATTTCCTAAGTGAGAGGCCCTGACAGCTGGGCCCCTACAATCTCTTCGTTGAAGTTCTCACTTAGATCATCGAGCATCCTAATAACCAAGGTTTTGAAGTATGCATCTGGTAGATTGCGTGTCTCCATGTTGTTTAGTTCTTCCTCTGGAGTTTTGTCCTGTTCTTTCATTTGGGATAGGTTTCTTTGTCTCCTCGTTTTGGCCGCCTCTCTGTGTTTGCTTCTATGTATTAGGTACAGCTGCTACATATCCCCATCTTGGTAGAGGGCCTTATGTAGTAGGTGTCCTCTGGGGCCCCGCAAGTAAGTCCGTGCAGGGGCCTTTAAGAGGAATGCCTGGGAGTGCAGCCTCACTTGTCTCACTCAGCCACAATCCCCACTGGTTTTCACAGCTAGGACTTATGGGGCTTCTCTTCCTGGCACTGGAACCCTGGGCTGGGAAGGTTGGTGTGGAGTTGGGACCCTTCACTCCTCAGGGGGACCTTCACAACTGAGACATCCATCCTGATTTTTAACCTCCACACGTGGGTGTGGGACCAGCCTGTTTCATGTCTCTGCCCCTTCTACCAGTCTTGATGTGGTTTTTTTCTGTATATCCTTAGTTATGATACTTCTGTTTAGCTAGACTTCAGGTAGTTCTCAGTGATGGTTGTTCTGTAGTTTAGTTGTAATTTTGATGTGGTCATGGGAGGAGGCAAGCACAGAGTTTACCTACTCTGCCATCTTGACCAGACAAAGTCAGTGTTTAAATTTCTGTTTTTAACTTGTTAGTAAAGAAGCAATATCTTCAAGTCATTTTGGTAATGAGTTTGGGAATCAATGGGGCTTGAGAGGAAATATCTTGGTACAATTAATGATGATTTTGGCATATTTTCTAATGGCTTGGGATTTCTCAGTCATGAAGTGGTAGATCATAAGGGACACTTCAGTAGAAGAGACTATTTTGACCTGATTAAATGGAATGTTTTATGAATTAGAGGTACTAAAGAGGTTTTAAGTTTTCTGGAAAAGTTGTATGTAATTGTTTTTATTGTTAAACTATGTCAAATAATTTATTGAAAAAGCGGTCTCTTAATTTTAACACTTTTTTTGGTGATGTGGCTGTTACTCTTATAATAATGTTTGTGTGTATATGGAGTAAAAATAACTTAGCTGCATTTTAAAAATTAACAAAAATCCACACATTTGTTGAAAAAATGTCATCAACTAGAGTTAGACAATAGTCCTTGTTGGCCCAGTGCATTTTAGAACTCCTCTAATGATAATTTAACATGGCACATCAGTGGTACATGTTTTGGAGGTGGGCATAAAACCTGTCAGAAGGTTTTGATCTATGTATCTCATCAGCAGACCTTTGCTAGGTGGTATGCATAGACTGAGTTTGTTTAAACCAGCAGAGTTGTTCCCCTTCCCAGATGCGCTCCAAGAGTCTCAAGTCACTGTCTTGGAGGAAGAAAGCTCTACCTATTTTCTCTTGTGTGGTTCCATCAGGCCATAAGAGATACTAAGTGTCAAGCTTTCAGAACACTAAATTACTGACACCCTGGATTCCATGTAACTCCCTTTTCCATCATGTGTAAGGCCAGCTTTGTAGCCCATGTGTGCATTAGCATGTACAGCACAGTGGATTCATTAGCAGGCGAAACAGTGGTCAGAAACAATGGACCATGGGGTTGTGTGCCCTGGAGTCCATGGGCAAGAAGAGACTCTTTTTGAAGGGGTGTAAACAGGCAGTGTCCACCCCTCTCTCCCCAACATTCCATGCACATGAACAAGTTCCCTGGGACCTCAGAGGTGAGTAGGAGAGGCAGGTGGCCAGAGTCTGGAATTGTGAAGAAGACCCTTGAAGAAGCTGTGATCTCTTTTGCTCCCAGCTTTGAGACATTTCTCTTGCCTGAAGCTTTCTCACCTGGACAGAAGGGGACTTGGATTCATATTCATATTCAATTCTTCCCCTTTGCCATATGTTATATATGAATGTGAACCAGAAAATGTATTAAAAAAATTCTTCCTGTTGTCTTATGTCTCACCCATTCCCCAAATCACTCCTTGGGATGCCTGTCTTCTTTGCTCCTTTATGAACTTTAGGATTGGTGCCATGTCTGCCTTCCCTGGAAGATGGTGTCTAACCTTTAAAGACCTTCTCCTTGCCTTGTCTTTGGGGTTGGTGTTAATTTGATTATATGGCTGTTAAGAGGCTTTGAACAAATCTCAGATGGTGTTTTGGTGTTTGTATGGCTGGCCATCTTAGCCTTTAGCCATCTTGGCTGTAAAATAGCCCAGTGGCTTTCACCTTCCGAATTTCTTTCTAAATCTTGACCTTATCAATATGTAATTTTTGTTTTCCTTTGAAATCTTCCTGACACACATATCTCCTCTTACGTGGAAGGTCGTGGATTCACTCACCACATAGTTGATGACCTCAGGTACCAAGGGTGTCAGGGTAACAGTTTTGTCCACTAATTTATAGAATGTAAAAGTTGTCATGGCCTTAGGGGTAGTGTTTCAAAAACTATCATTTCATAGATGAAGAAACAGAGATGTGCTCAAAGCGATAAGAATGTTGACAACTGCTGAGCATAACTTTGTTGATTAGAAAGATATCTTTTGGAGAATTCAGAATTCAGAGGAATTTCTTACCTTTGACTAAATCTTTTCAGCCTATGGCCGCTGACCCACAAGTGCTCTTTGTGCTGGGAAGTGAAGTAGGACTATCATAGTATATTGTCTGTCAAGGGCCTTTCTTGTTAAATTTGGCTTGTGGTCTTTGGAGGAACAGTTTTCTCTTCTTTCACCCAACCTCAACCCATAGCACCTAGTAAAATACTTATATACTCTGATTATGTTTTAAAGGTACCTTTGAAGAGCTAAATTAACCACAAACAAATCCTGGTCTGTGATAGTTTTTGTCATGCTATACAATACTGTACCTTTAAGTGTATACATACACCTTCTAACAAGGGGGATCTCCTACAGCAGTGTGGGGATTTCTGTGCACATAGAGGAGGACCTTTGTGTATCAAATAGAGATTTAAAATGATGACTACATCTGCTTCATTTAAGGCTAGTAAGAGGCATCAGCATTACCATAGAGAAAGGAAGAGAGAACTCCTGGGAGTAGTTGGAAAAAGATCAGTTCCAGTAACCTGTGCAAATAAGACCCGCAGAGAGCTTACTTTATTCTATTGGGTCTTCAGAAAAGACATGATGCATGTTTGCAACACATGGCACTAGTTCATTTTCGGAAGTACTAGAGTCATTTGCATCTTTGTTTTTGCTATATCATTTGACAGCAGACAGTCCTAGCTTCATTCTGAAAAAAAATTGAGCGATTTGGTTGAGTTTTGGAGGTTTTACAACAAGTTGAAGATGGAAGACCAAAACTGTGCTTTTTTGCCATATTTTAATTTTACTTCCATAAATGGAAGAATGCGCATAAAGCTTGTGAAAAGTTGCATAAAGTGTATGGTGACAATGCTCTACAAGAATGTCAGTGTCAATGATGGTTCACAAAATTCCGTGCTGGTGATTTTGATCTCAACAACACTCCTCAGTCAGGGAGACCCACCGAGGTTGATGACAACAAAATAAAGGCATTGATCAAGTCAAACCCACATTACACAACACGAAGATTGCAGAAACATTGGACATCCATCATTCAAGCATTCACGACCACCTGAAGAAGCTGGGATATGTAAGCAAGCTCGATATTTGGGTTCCGCATGAACTCAAGGAAGTTCATTTGACGATGCATATAAACATCTGCAGTATGTTCATTAAACGTGAGGAAAACAATCCTTTTTTGAAGTGACTGATAACTGGTGATGAGAAGTGGATTGTTTACAACAGTGTGGTGCACAAACGGTCTTGGTTCGGACGTGATGATTCACCTCAAATGACATCAACAGCAGACATTCATCAGAGGAAGGTTATGCTCTCAATGTGGTGGGATTTTAAAGGTGTCGTGTTTTTTGAGCTCCTACCAAGGAACCAAACAATCAATTCAAATGTGTACTGTCAGCAGTTGGACAGTTTGAACAAACCCATCATATAGAAACGTCCAGAGCTTGTTAATTGTAAAGGAGTTGTGTTCTATCGTGACAATGCGAGACCACACAGAAGTTTGATTACCTGTCAAAAATTATTGGAACTTGGATGGGATGTGTTGCCATATCCACCATACTCGCCTGACCTTGTGCTGTCAGACTTCCACTTGTTTCACTCTCTTCAAAACTTCTTACGTGGTATAACGTTCAATTCAGATGAGGCTGTAAATCAGCACCTTGTTCAGTTTTTTTTGCAAATAAAGACAAGTCCTTCTATGAACATGGAATTATGAAGCTCACTGAAAGATGGCAAAAGGTTTTCGAACAAAACAGGCAACGTGTCATTGATTGATCTTTGTTCTTTATATAAATAAATGACCTTTGAAAAATATAGGCAAAATACGTCATGACTTTTCCGAAGACCCAATACTTCCTCTCACCTCTACCTGAATATATAGCAACCTTTGTATAGGACATTTGCTTGAGAATCATCCTTGCTTAAAGGGTCTTGTGTCCCTATGATCCACCTGAGCTGTAGACTTCGGTCTATGGTGTAGCCTTCCCAGTGTAGCCAGTATGATAAAGTAGCCTGCAGACCTGCCAGCAGTGGTAACATACTCCCAGCACCCTAGGAAGGTGACAGCATGTCATAGCAACTCTTAAGAGTTCCTCTGACAAGGGAGGGCCTTTGCCTTCAGATAGTTGTGTCACATTGAGGGCCTAAAGCCAACTTGAACCCTTGGGCTTTAGGGATGACATCAGTCCTTCAAATTATTCCTATATATGGGTATTTCTGCCACAGCGGAGGGCAGAATAGTGTTGAAGGGACTGCCATTAATGAGACCTTCTCTGCTGACCCTATCAGCCTCAGCTCCCTGAGCAGTTTATGAGAAGAGTCCCAGGTGTGATACATTGGAAAAGCTCAGTCTTGAAAAACAAAGAAAATATGGGTTAACTTTCTGTATTTATTTTAAAATGGCAGAACCTGCCTGTTAGATATAAAAGGGGAAAATTTGGTAACTCTTAGGACACAGGAGCTATGTAATATATAGGTTAAAATATTTTTGTAAAATGACACTGGTGCTGAAGTCAATGTTATTTAATATACAACTGTGCAGTATATTGTATAAAGTATGAAATTACATATTACATATTTTCTGGGCTCAAAATGCTCTTGTTCTTAAGACAAAAGTAGAAATATATTTTTATGTTGTATATAACAGGAGAAAAATACAAGGTTATTTTTAAGTGACTTTGGAAAGCATCATGATTTTTTTTTTTTGGAGGGGAAGACTTAGTGGCTTTTTCAGTTTATAGTTCATATTTAAGTTATTTTGTGTTTCTTTTATACCCCAGGAATGTTTCTTTTTCTTGGTGAGTGGCAGAGGATGGGAAACATAGTAACCCCAAAACCTGAAACAGGGGTATAGAGAAGTCATTTATAGATTAAAATTTCAGTGTGCAAAATCATATATTTAAAGCAGCAAATTGTTATGCAGGTAACTGAATATATTTTGCTATATCTTCCAGAAGGCTTAGATATATTGCTGCTGTGAGAAGTTGGTTTGCTTTGGGAGTGAGCTTATAATATAAGTGCTTGACATTAAGCTTTTCATTGCCAAGTCATCCATTTCAAAGATACCCATCTCGAATAAACATACTGGCAGCTGTATGACACAGCTACAAGCAAACCAACTAGATAAGGAACCAGGCCACCCCTACCTGAGTTCTTTTACAAAGCACTGGGTAACCTAGATAACTGACCACTTGAGTGATCCCACTTCTCCCTTTCTGCTCTCTGATTCCTACTCTTATGTTTTTAATTTGCCAATAAAGAGTGAACTTGTGAAACCCTAGGCACCCTACCCTCCTCCCCCAGGTCCACAGTCCCTCTGTCTTTCTCTACATGCCTGCAACTTTGCTGTGAGACCTTTAGGCATGCCAGGTACCCTCTAGGATCTTTGAGTAATAAATCTTGTTCTTCAAAGTTCCCTGATGGTTTTTGGCTTAGGTAGATCTTGCAATAATAATAAGAACCACAAGGACTGGTGCAGCCACAAAATTGGCTCAGGTCAGGGAAATGTCTGTGGGAGATTGCCCCATATAGTATAGGCGCAGGTGAGTGCCTCAGGCACTTTTAGCCCATAGCATTACTATCAATAGGCTGAGGCCCACAAAACAAAGCTGGAGTACCTGGCCTCTCTGTCCTGAAGGTGAAGGCATGCTTACTGTCAGAGCTCACAGATGAAACTTGAGAAAGGGGAGGAGGGTCTCAAAGTTTGGAATATAAGCATCGGGTAGTGCATGACTTGGGTTGAGAGTACAGCAGATTTGTAAAGGTAGGCGAAGTTGAATCTTATGCTTGGGTCTGATTATGTGGTGTAGTGACTGGGAATATGGAGCAGGTAGGCCTAGCAGGAAGACTCTCCCCTAAGACAAAATGGGTTGGACCACATGTGGGCTGTTATTCACAGGGGTGAACCCAGGTGTGGGAGTCAAATTCAAGTTGGTCAAAGCCCAGGAAATGTTCAGAGTTGCAATGGGAGCAGGGGAATGTATGTAGGGGGCTTGGACAGAATTCTGATGTATGATATTGGAATAATTAGATGCTGCTTTTAAATTATTTAACTAAGTGCCTCTCAATGGCTTTTAGTGCAGCTTCTAACAGAACACAGAAGATAACTGGATAAGACAGACCTCCAAAGATGAAAGCAATAGTTACATTTACCATAAAAGGATTTCTGTTTTTAGTGAAAGTAGAATAGCTTGTAGACTAACTTTCCCATAAACTGATCAAGAAAAAATGGACAAAGTACAAGAAAAGATGGTCAAGACTTGAGGGACCACGGTATTGAAGAGAAGGGAAACATATTGATTCAGCCCAACATTCTGTGATGCTTTTCCCTTGAAGTATTTTCTGGTTTATAAGGAGTCTAGGGGATAGATATGAAGAGAAACCAAACAAAGAGTGTTTTCCAAGAAGCTGGGACCATTAATGGAGCTGTTGGCAGTCTTATGGTGCTGTGGAGACAAAACTTGGAGTGAAAGCTACAAGGGAAGTGTGGATTTAAGAGATCAGGATCTTGTGGAGAATAGTAAGATGAGCCAAATAATCTGCACTGCTGTTCTCTTCAAGGCATTTGCTGATGTGTTAACATCTCAGAGGCTAAGAAGTGAAGAGAAAGCTATTCTTAAAGGCTGGAGGAGACATTGGCAGTGTCAGGGATCTGGGGCAACAAAAATTGGAGTTCAGAACTTGCCAGGAGGAGGAGCCCTGGTAAGCACTCTAGAGTTCTTTCTTGTTTGGGCCTGACCCCGCCCTAGGACTAAAAGTAAACTTGAGATAGGGCAGCCATTACAAAAGTCTGAAACTCAGCTTTGAATCAGTTAAGTCAGAGTGGATTACAGTGATCTGTCCCTGCTCTCACTGAGCTGCCAAAAACCAAAAATAAGCCCTCTCTGAAGAATGATAACATCAGCCAGGACCTCAGATTATCTCATTAGTTTTTGATACATGATATGTGGCAGTCAGTGAAAAAATCAATAGGCATGCCAGGAAATAGGGCAAAATGATTAAAAGAAAGAAAAAATGGAGTAAAAACTGACAATGAAAACAGCAACAAATGATCCAGATATTGGGGTAATTAGATATAGATTTTAAAAGAAGTGTCATAATTATGTTCAGGAAAGTATATGAGAATGTCATAAGTAAAATGAAATGTATAGGGAAAAAAACCCAAATGGACATTCTGAGAATGAAAAATACAATAAATGAAATGAAGACTTAAGTAGATAAATTTGATAGCAGATTAGACATGAGAAATTAGTTAAATCTGCAATATACGTCAATAGAATACATCCAGACTGAAGCATAGGGAGAAGAAAAGAATAGAAAAATAGAGAAAAGAATATAAGAGCCATATGGTGAAACATGGTGAAATGACCCAACATGTGTGTAAAGAAAGGGAAATGATGAGAGAGATAACAGATTGGGGCAGAAGCAATGTTTGAAGTGATGCTAAGAACTTTTCAAAACTGTCTAAAGAAATTAAGCTGGACATTCAAGAAGCTCTACAAACTCCAAACATGATAAATATAAAGAAAACCACACCTGATATAATAAAACCAAAACACAAAGAAAAAGTGTTAAAAAGCAGCTAGCTGAAAAAAACCCACTTGTTTTAAAGTGGCTATTATAAGACTGACAGCTGATTTTTCAACCAAAATAATGGAAATTGGAAGACAATGAAACGATTAATCTTTAAAGTGATGGAAAAGTAACTGTCAACATAGAATTCACTTCCCAATGAAAATAGCTTTCAAAAAATGAAGGCATTCAAAGGACATTTTTAGACAAACAAAAGCAGAGAGAATTTACCACCAGAAGACCTATAGTAAAAGAAATACTGAAGAGAATTCTTTTGGCTGAAGGAAAAATGGTCCCAGTTGGAAGCATGGAAATATAGGAAGAAACGAAGAGCAACAAAAACAATAAATATGTGGATAATTCTCCGTGAATATTTACTATAGAACAGCAACACCAATATTTTGTGGAGGTATAATATGTATGTGGAATTAAAATATGTAGAATAATATGTGGAATAATAGCATAAAAGGTAGGAGTGGAGTGAAGGCACTTCTATTGTTAAGAGAAGTTGCTGAAGTACAGATGCTTCTCCACTTATCATGGGGTTATTTCTGATAAACCTATTATAAATTGAAAAATATTGTAAGTCAAAAATGCATTTAATACACTTAACATACCAAACGTCATAGCTTAGTGTAGCCTACCTTAAACATGCTTAGAATACTTACCTTGTTTATAGTTGAGCAATTATCTTGAGTTTCATCTGAAGAGTAATTGCCTTCCTCCTCCTCTTCTCACCAGAAGTGGGAGATACAGATGGACATTTTGTAGACACCATGGGATGTGAAAACACAAATATCCAAAAAATGCTGACAACACAGTTCACTGTAGAGTATTGGTTGTTTACCCTCGTAATCATGTGGCTGACTGGGAGCTGTGGCTCACTGCTGCTGCCCAGCATCGTGAGAATATTGTACCACATATCCACTGCTAGCTAGGTAAAAGATCAAAATTCAAAATTTCATGTATGGGTTCTACTGAATGTGTATTGCTTTTGCACCATTTTAAATTGAAAAATTGTAAGTAGGACCATCATTAAGTTGGGGACCACATGCACTAATTTATGTTAGACTCTAATAAGTTAAGAGTGTATGTTGTAATCCCTAGTAATTACTAAAATAATAATAATGTATAATTAATGTGGTAATAGAGGGGAAATTAAAGTGATAAAAGTACTTGATGAATAAAGTACTCCAAAATAAAGCAAGAAGGGATAGACAGAGAAACAAAACAGGTGGGACAAACAGAAACAAATGGCAACCTGTTCATATTTCACTCAAACATATAATTACATGAAATGTAACAGGACTAGATACTTCATTTAATTGACAAAGATTGTCAATCTGGATATTTAAAAAAAAGATTGTTGGTTACAATAGACATATCTTAAATAAAGGGATACAGAAGGGTTAAAAGTAAAACGATGGGAAAAGGTATACCATGTGAAAACACCAACCAACCAAAAGAAATCTGGTACAATAGGTATTCACCAATACGAGATGAAGTGGACTTTAAGGCAGGGAGCATTACTTAAAGATAGAGACATTTCATAATGATAAATGGTCAATTCCCAAGGAAGATAATTTAATATAAAGGCTGGGTCTATAGCCACAAAGGAATAGACCTCAAATTACCCCCAGGTATACCCAAAGTTCTTAGGGAGTTTGTAAGTAAAGACTCCCAACTTCTTCAACTCCAAAGCATAATGCACACATCCCTCAAGAGCAACTTGGATGGAGAATGCTTGCCTGCTCAGCTACTGGGATGATTGTTGTTTTTTTTTTTTCAAGAAGAAAGAGTGTTTCATGATTGTCAGAATTCATTTTGATGAATTTACAAATAGCATTTCTTCACTATTTATATAATAGTGAAGGCCTCCATTATTTAAAAAATAGTTGAGTACCTGCTCATTTGAATGATTTGGTCCATTTATACAATGTACCTGGCTTTTCCTTGTGTCCATTGTAAAGGTGATTGATTGTTCCTTTAGTGTGTCAGGTTAGGAGTGTTCTCTGACACAGGAGTTGAGCTCCTCGGAAGTGAGGTCACACCTTCACCTATAGTTTCCATTTTACAGCACCACCTCCTGCTTCTCCTCTGCCTGTGGCTCACTCTGTTTTCTGGGCATGGAGCTTTAATTCTTGGTGGATCTTAAGTGTGTCCTCAAAAATTAGAATAAATGCCTATCAATAAGGCTAATTTTTTTTTCTTCATCTGAGTTTAAAATGACACTGGATGTCAATGGGAACCCTAAT
>NW_017731872.1:817912-827612 GCF_001890085.2 Hipposideros armiger
CAAACCAAGGTATCACTCACTGTATTTCCTTTGACATATTGTGAATGCCCACAGCATCAGGTGGACTGTAGTCAAGTGTAATTCAAGAATACATTACAAAGCCCAACAGGAACAGTTGTGGGTTTCCTTCCATATGGGATCCTCCAGGATGTGGCCTCTCTCTGTTGCCGGGCATGCTAAATCTTGCCCGCATCTGTGGGTAAAATGATTTCTAATAAATTACTGGAGAAAAGTAAATTGGAGATAGTGAGTAAATGGAGTATTTTAGTGAACCAAAATGAGCTCTGTCATTAGAGCATAATTTATTTGATTTTGCAGCTTTTTTTTTTAAGCTATCTTTTGTCTCCTGCTCTCCCTTTATGTTTATAAAGTCAGCAAGCAGAGGGTAGTTATCCTTTGATAACCCAGAGCATCCTTTGGGGTTCTGAGAAACTTAGCTCCCCATTTCTTATCTGGCCCAGCAGACAGGCTGTTTAATTGAAGGACAGTTTTATTTTCTACCCAGCACCTCTGAGTCTGTACTTAGGAACTACTTCTTACCACAGAAATCTGTCCATTATTTGGCTCTCTCTCTAGCTTTCTTTTGAAAGTTATTGCTCTGTAATTTCAGATTTAGTAGCAGACATTTTCAGAACATGTTCCTAGGCCTATGACTGCTGTTTTTTTAAAAGTCATACATAGCTTGTGTAGCTTTTAGTGGCTATTTAATTATTTTTGGCAGTCTGTTATCTCCTTTACATTTTAAGCAGTTGTTTACAGTTCTGAATTAGTTTCTTTGTATCTTTTGTTTTCTAGTCTTTTCCATACAATTTACAGCTGTCAGATTTGGATAATTATAATGGCAACTCTTCTTCCGAAATTAATGTATTAAGAAAAAGACAAAAACTTAAAATGTTTATTTGTGAAAAAAGCAGTGAAAGCCAGTATAGTTATATTTAGAATTAAAAAAACCTCCAGAGTCCTAGCTGTGCTTGCTCATCTTAGTGAAACAGAAATATAGAAAATATTTTCACAGCACAGAAAACTTTATCCTAAGAAGAAAATCAAGTGATTCAGTCAGCTTCTGTGTTGTATTGCCATAAACTTACATAATTTAACAAATATTTGCTGTATAAAATTATATTTTCTTTCTCAATTTAAAAAATTTCTTTAAATATTTTTATTTAAATATAGCTAACATGCAATGTTATATTAGGTTCAGGTGTACATCATAGTTTTTCAACAGTATCCACCTGGCACTATACATAGTTATTATCATATTATTGATTATATTCTCTACGCTAAAAAAGTGATCACCATGATAAGTCTAGCAACCATCTGACACCATACCATACTATCACACTATTATTGACTACATTTCCTATGATGTATATTACATCCCCAAAACTTACTCCTTTTATTTCTGGCACTTTGAACCTCTTGTTCTTCTTTATCTCCGCCCCCCTCCCCNCTTCCGAGGTTGAATATCTTATAAATTATTTGTAATTTTGTTGTGATCCTGGGAGGTAGTCAGCACAGCGTCTGTCTAGTCCGCCATCTTACCGGAAGTCTCCTAATACTACTTCTAATATGATGTTAGATGTCTGATGATGTGGTGCCACAGAGGCCACAGACTTAAGGAGGACCCTGGGTGCTGAGTTGTTGCCAGAATTGCTGTCTGTTGGGTGAATGTGGGCAATACTATTGTTACCAGGTTAGAAAGCCCTCTTGCTTTACACTAAATCATGTTCCCTCTCTGTCAAGGACAGTAATCCTCACTTTCCTCTTGACCTATTGTTCACTTCCTTCTCTTGGGGGTATCAGAAACTTTCTTTTCCAAGTTCTGGTTCCTGGGTCTGGACTCTGCTCTTCTGCAGTTGTATCTTCTGGGGGACAGCCAACTTTTCACACTTCTCCTGTAGAGCTCTGTTTGCAAATGGTGATGGCTGAAGGTAAATCACTTCATTTGCAAATTAACAGCTTTATTGATTCCATAGCCTCTCCCTCGCCCTGATATTAACCCACCTTGGCTTGGAATTGCAAAAGGCTCATCTACTGCACAAAGTTTTCACTTTAAATGAGGAAACACCAAGAACTAATAGGGAAAAATCAATACTTGCAATAATTGTTAGTGAACTCGGATCCAACTGCATGTGTAACGCAACAAACTGTTTAGCATGTGAGGTCATTCACTGGTTAGATTTTTAAAAAATGCTCTGCGGCTCTTATTCTTCACAAAGCCCTTTTTATTGGTTAAATACTTTACATGTATTGATTATTTTACTGTTGCTCCTCTCTGTGATACCACCTTTTGTTCATGTGGACTTTTTGCTTTATGAAAGCATGAATTGAACTTCATAATAAACAATGGCCCTGTGAAGTAGCCAAGGGAGGTGGTGTTAGTCACAATTCATGCACAGGAAACAGGTGAACAGAGGTGGAATGGCTTGTTTAGAGGCCTACAGCTACTAAGCATGGGCCAGGGGTAGCACCAGAGATTTTTCGGTGGTCTGGTGGTACTTTGTTTACAAATACCAAGCTGCTTTTGTACTTCTGGTAGATCAAGAAAGCTGGAGTTTTAGAGGTTGATGGAAGCGGAAATTGAACTCTCTCCCTGCAGGGACCAAGTTCATTATTCATTTGAGAGATATGTTAATGTTCAGTTTAAATGTTTCTTCTTAAAATTATTATTGGATTATTTTCTCATTATTTACTTTTAGATTTGCTTTTAACTCAAGACCAGTGATACTGGCTTTCTATTTATGGCAATGATAGAAATCTCCCCTCTCCCTCTTATCCCCCTACTTTTNCAACCCCACCCCCAGTTCAGGCCATCACCTCACAGGGCCAGGACTAGAGTCAGGCATCAAATTTAAGGAGGCACCCTCCAAAAACCCTCAGTAATCAAGATAAAGAATCTTTATTTTAAAAAAATCAAAATTATGATGAGTTTATGATGAACAAAATATTAACATTTTAAATAAACTTGGATTAGTATCACTAGTTTCCTTTTGCTTCACACTCCAATATGGCTTAATATCCAAACACCTTGTTTGTTGTACCAGTTTTGTTAAGCTAGCTTCATCTCAATTTTTCTTTTCTTGTTGGTTTTGTTGCAGATGATTTGTATATGCAATTTAAAGGATCTGAATTGTATGCCTTTCCTTGTATTTAGTTTGGAAAAATAAAAAATAATAAAGAGCTTTTACTACTTAAGTTTCCTTGGGGTGCTTTAATAAATTTTATGAAAAGAGCTTAATATAGCACCCCAAACAGAAATTCCTGATAGCATAGTATTCTGTTGTAAATTGTAGCATTTATGCTTTGATGGATATATTAAGATGAGTATTTGATTTCATTTTAGTTATGTGAATGGGATTCATTCTTGATTATATATCAACAAAAAAGATTCTGTATATAATAAGATGTAAAATTCAGCATATGGGATCAGATTTTTTGGGAGTGATATTAAATGTAAGTAGGGTATAAGGGTTTCCAGTGACTATTTTGGAATATTTTGTTAACCCCTTCCTAATGATGTTATTCCTTAGTGAACATTCATAATAAAGAAGGAAAGAATCAAGTTCAGATAAGGATATAATCTTTAAAAAGTCGTCAGAATTAGTATACCAGGTCTTAAAAATGAATTATGTACATTTAGCTCCATTAACCACATTGGGTACAAGTATTTATATTTTTGGACAAGGCTCGGAAATGATTTACTTAGTATTTGTTGATCACCTACTATGTATAAAGAATATTGATAGAAATGGTGAAGATGGAGAAGGAGAAGACTTGTCGGTTTAGATGAAGGCTTCAAGTTTGGACATTTTGATTTTGAGGTGATGGTTGGTTATCCACGTTGAACATGTCCTTCTATAAGGGCTGAACACAGCCAAAGGTTTAGAACCTTAAGTCCCTATCATGAAAAGTGAGACTTGAATGCATGGGTGTGGATATCTGGAAGGTTGATGGCAGAGCTTTGAGCCAGCATAGAAGACTGAATGTAAGACTTAGAGAGAAGGAAGATCTGGAGACTGCACTAAGCCTCTCTAGTGATGCTCTAAAGATGAGATGCTCTAATCAAAACTTCACCCAACCCAACTCAACCCAGTGGAAACCTCAGACCCCAAACCAACAACCACCACAAACTACTCTCCTCACCCTGTGACCTGTTTGTTGTCTATATAGTTCACCTTCTTTGAAGGATATTTAAAGGCTCCATTTCCTCACTTCCTGTTCACTTCTCATCTGGAGATTTAGGATTTCCCTCTTCACTTCACTGAAATTGCTTTCACAATGACCACCATGTTGGCAAATCTGAAGGCCTGTTCTACTGGATGTCTTTGCTGCATTCAGCTCTGTTGAGTACTCACTCATCTTGAAACTGCCATTTGCTTTGGAGCAAACCTCAATTTCCTCATCTGTAAAATGAGAATAGCAATACATAGCTCACAAGGTTGTATGTGGTTAAATGAGACAATATATTAAAGTGTTTATCAAGGTGCAACATAGCAAGTGCTTCAATATAAGGTAGATACTGTATTATTATTATTACTACCATTATTACTATTATTAATAAACTACCTTTTTGACATCAGACTCTTCATTTTATTTATTGGGGATCCTCCTCTTGTATTTATTCTTAAAAGTTAGTACCCTTGTCATGGGCCCATTGCTTTTCTGTTTGACTCCTTTCTGTGGGCTGATGAATGTAGTTCAGAGCTTCATCTCCCCGAGCTTCTGATTATCACATTTTACAAACAAATGATAGTGATAGTAATACTAATTATTGTGATAGAGTCATTTTTCTAAGCAGCTGATCAGTTTTAATGCATAATTTTTCACCACAGCTGTGTGAGGTTATTCTAGCACAGCACCTAGCTCTTAATTGATAATAAGAACTTGTGGCACCAAAAAATATGGTGCTGCTGAAATTAAGGAAGGAGCTTCGAGCAGCATCACCATGCAGAAAGATTAAAATTGGATAAGGACTGGCTGAGAAAAAAACACACATCAAAATGGCAAGAAGGGAGTCATTTGTTGAAGAGCAAATCTTTGAAATGGAAGCCATATTTCAAGGAAGTTGGGAGAGGAAGGTGGAGAGAAAGTAGAAATTTACTATGATGCATGCATTTTTTTCTTTTAAAGATTTTGGCTTCAAATAGAAGTAATACTATATGAACTGACAGGATGAAGGAAAGTTTGTTTCTAATGATAGGGGGACATGACCTCATATTAAAGAGAAAAGAAGTGGCTAATGGATTATGAAAATCTGGAGATGCTGGAAAACATCTTTGAAATGTCCCAAGATTGAGGAGCATGGGCTTGAAGAGACAGATGTATTTTCCTTCTGACAGGCCTCACTGAATTCCCATGTGGGGTTGTCGAGAGTACAAAGTCTCATGGCCCTCTAGCTTTGCTTTTGGGCTGTCATTACTATACTTTGAAGTGTTGTCCTTATCCTGTTGATGGGTTGGGGTTTGAGGAACTTAGCACTTACTGAGTATCTCCTTTGTATTAGGGACTGGGCTATCATCTAATATCTTTATTTTTTTTCCATTTTTAAAATTAGTTTCAGGTGTACAAAACAATGTAATAGTTATACTCTTCACCCCTCACAAAGTGACAACCCTCCTCCCCCAATCCACCGCCCCCCCATATCATACATATCTATTATAGTTCCATTGACTCCACTCCCCACACTATACTCCACTTCCTGTGACTATATATATTACATTGCAGTTGACATACAATATTATTCAACTACAGCTTCAGTACA
Source organism: Hipposideros armiger (assembly GCF_001890085.2). Classification (NCBI taxonomy): domain Eukaryota; kingdom Metazoa; phylum Chordata; class Mammalia; order Chiroptera; family Hipposideridae; genus Hipposideros; species Hipposideros armiger. The sequence continues at coordinate 823,674 of NW_017731872.1, forward strand.
GTGCAGTGGTCAAGCCTCTACACTGTCCATGAAGTGGTCTCACTAACAACATGTGTCCATCTGACACCATAGAAAATATTTACTATTGGGTTGTTGGAAAAGTCATGATGCATGTTTGCTACACAATGCACTAGTTCATTTTTGGAAGTACTAGAGTCATTCGCACCTATGTTATTGGTATGTCATTTGACAGCTGACAGTTCTAACTTCATTCTGAAAAAAAATTGAGCGATTTGGTTGAGTTTTGGAGATTTTACAAGTTGAAGATGGAAGACCAAACTGGGCATTTTTGCCGTATTTTACTGTTTTACTTCCATAAAGGGAAGAACTCAGGTCAAGCTTGTGAAAAGTTGCATAAAGTTTATGGTGATAATGCTCTACAAGAACTTCAGTGCCAACTATGGTTCACGAAATTCCGTGCTGGTGATTTTGATCTCAACAGTGCTCCTCGGTCAGGGAGGCCCACTGAGGTTCATGGCAACAAAATAAAGGCATTGATCGAGTCAAACCCATGTTACATGACACAAGAGTTTGCAGAAACATTGAACATCCATCATTCAAGCGTTCACGACCACCCGAAGAAGCTGGGATACGTAACCAAGCTCGAGGAGCCAAACAATCAATTCAAATGCGTACTGTCAGCAGTTGGACAGTTTGAACGAATCCATCATCTAGAAATGTCCAGAGCTTGTTAATTGTAAATGAGTTGTGTTCTATCGCGACAATGCGAGACCACACAAGTTTGATCACCTGTCAAAAATTATTGGAGCTTGGATGGGATGTGTTGCCACACCCACCAACTCACCTGACTTGCGCTGTCAGACTTCCACTTGTTTCACTCTCTTCAAAACTCCTTGCATGGTATAACGTTCAATTCAGATGAGGCTGTAAATCAGCACCTTGTTCAGTTTTTTTTGCAAATAAAGACAAGTCCTTCTATGAACATGGAATTATGAAGCTCACTGAAAGATGGCAAAAGGTTTTCGAACAAAACGGGCAATATATCATTGATTGATCTTTGTTCTTTANTGATGGCCTCCCTGATAAGACAAGTGTCCATCTGACTTCCTACAAAATCTTTACAACATTATTGATTATATTCCCCAAACTGTATTTCATATCCCTGTGGCAATATTGTGATTACTAATTTGTACTTTTTAATCCCTTTACCTTCTCCCCCATTCCCACCCCCTCCCACCTAGCAACTGTCAGTTTTTTTTCCCTATATCTCTGAGTCTATTTCTGTTCTGTTTGTTCATTTATTCTGTTCTTTAGATTCTACATATAAGTGAAAATATTATTTTATATTAGTTTTAGGTGTACAGCACAGTGGTTAGACATTTATATAATTTATATAATTTAGACATTTATATAATTTAGGAAGTGATTCACCCTGGCACTATATATAGTTATTACCATTATATTCCCTACACTTTATGTCCCCATGACTATTTTGTAACCACCAGTTTGTATTTCTTAATCCCTTCACCTTTTCCACCCTGCCGCCAACCACCCTCCTATCTATCACCACGATAGATCTACTACACATCTGACACCATACATAGTTATTACAATATTATTGACTATGTTCCTTATGCTATACACTATATCCCCATGACTACTGTGTAACAACCAATTTGTATTTTTTAATCCCTTACCCCTTTTCACCCACCCCAAACCCCTGCTATCTGGAAACCATCAAAATGTTCTCTGTATCTATGAGTTTGTTTCTGTTTGTTTATTTTGTTCTTTAGATTCCACTTATAAGTGAAATCATATGACATTTGTCTTTCGTTGCCTGAGTTACTACACTCAGCACAAAACCTCCTCCGTCCATCCATGTTGTTGCGGATGACAAGATTTCATTCTTTTCTATGGCTGAGTAATATGCCATTGTATATATGTACCACCTCTTCTTTATCCATTCATCCATTTAGGGACACCCAGGTTGCCTTCATATCTTGGCTACTGTAAATAATGATATAGTGAACATATGGATGAGCACCTCCCCTTGAAGTAGCATTTTGGGTTTCTTCAGATAAATACCCAGAAGTGGGATTACTAGGTCCTTCTTTGTCTCTTGTTATAGTATTTGTTTTAAAAGTCTATTTTGTCTGGTATAAGTATTGCTACCCCAGATTTTTGGTTTGTTTCCATTTTCATGAAATATTTTTTCTTTCTCTTTACTTTCAGTCTGTGTGTGTCTTTTGATCTGAAGTAAGTTTAAGTCTCTTGCAGGTAACATATGTAAGGGTCTTATTTTCTTATCCATTCAACCCCCCTTCCCCCCATCATCTGATTGGAGCATTTAATCCATTTACATTGAAATTAATTGTTGATAGGTATGTAGTTATTGCCATTTTATTATTCATAGTTTNGATTTATAGAAAAATAATAAGTAAATAGTATAGTTGGTTTGCAGCTATGGCAAAAACAGAGGAGAGGGTACCCAAGTGACTGAAACTTTGGGAACCCTGAATGAAGTGACTTCCAGATGTGTGTATTTCAGGACATGATTGTCCTCTAGCTCTAAAACTTGTGTGGTTTAATGCTCAGGTCAGGAGGCATTTCTCAGCATCACTATGTTGAATTTTTACTATTTTAAAAATAACAATCTTATAAATAAAATAATTCTTGACCTATACCCCCAAATGGGAGAAGGGATGAAAAACAGAACAAAACCAAAAAAACTATGTATGGCTGATTCAAAGACAGTAAAGAGATTTGTTTTGACTTGGGAACAGTGGTGTCCACATTGTTGCAGTATCATGGTTACTTCTATGCTCTCCTAACATCTCAACTTTCTGATGATGTTATGGAACAAGGAACAAAGTGGGCAAGTTTGATGCCAGTGGTGTCGATGCCAGCGGCACACAGAGAAGTCAAAGTCTGAGGCAAAAAGTTTTTTCAGAGAAAATATTTATTTGTCCAGCTGTCAAATGAGGAGACCAAAGACAAGGCTCAGATCAGTCTTCCTGAATAAAGACTTAGAGGAAATTTAAAGGATAATGGTAAAGAAAAACTATACATATTTATTAATTCTAATTCAGGAGTCTTCATTGCACAATCTAGGAACTAAGTCATCTAAGGAATGGGAAAGGTGAGAGCAAGTATAAAGGAATTCCCAGTCGGCAGGGTTTCATTGGGTGAGATCTAGGTGCCTAGCCAAGCACAAATTACTAGGCACCTCTCACTTCTGAATTCTGTCCAAAAGGACAGGTCTGCGCACAAAGGTCCTGGCTAGAGTCAAATTTTGGTTCTAGCCACCCGTCGGGGTTAGTTGGAGTTCATTTGTGGCTTTCTGTGCCTGCATAAACCTCTGAGACCAGTCTGATCCAGCTTGGTGTCCTGGTCTCCAGATAGCTGTGAGGAGGCCTGCTGTTATATCCTGAAAGGCAAAAGAAAATTGGGAGGAAACACCCCCCCACAAAACGATTCGGGTCTGGTTTCAGTGTTAGGGCCTGGTTTCAATGAGATAATTTTATTGCATATCTCATCAGAAACCCTTCAGTAGTTTTCATTTTCAAGTTTTTTAGCTGCATCTCTGACTCTGCCCATACTGCTTTCAAGTTTGTATTAATTAGGAGGAATGTGTTGTGAGGTTTTATGCTGACGTAATCTGTTGCCTCTTCTTTAATTTTACTTTTATGTTACATCTAGCTTAGGAGGGATCCTTTTAAACTAAAACATTTAAAATGCATCCTCTAACCTAGGGAAGAGAAAATTTTTAAAAGTCTCACTTGTGTCTGATGCTTTCCTCCTAGGATTGCAGTGGGAACAGTACCCCAGAGCCTTTCGGTAAGTTAGTTTCCTGTGGATAAATGAATTCCCTCTGATAAGAGGTTACCCTGACTATGTTTGAACTCTTCTAGTATGAGAAAACTCACCACCTAAGAAGGCGACATAATTCTATTTCTGGACAGCTCTAATTTTGGAAAC